>NW_007730443.1:90006-119031 GCF_000696425.1 Galeopterus variegatus
CGGAAAAAAAAAAAAAAAAAAAAAAAAAAAAAAAAAAAAAATAGCCCTTAGAAGAGGTGAAGGTGGGAAGAAGTGAGGCGTCACTCACCACAGCCCTCTGTGGCCCAGGTGCCAGAGGTCTGGTTCAGGCAGCAAAGCCCAGGTGGTCTCAGAGTGTCTCAGGCACATGAATGTTTATAAAAATGGGTTTTATGTATACACGAAAATGCGTATGCATGTGTGCCTGTGTGTGTGTGTGTGTGTACACTAGCAAGTGCGGGGCTGCCTGGTATCAGGCCCTGGATGCTCCAGAGCTCAAGATGTGCTGTGATCCCTGGGGTACATCTCTGGAGGGGACATCTATCTGTCTAGGTAAGGAAGAAGAAGCCACCCATCTCTGTAGGCAGGAGCTAGTAGAACAAATCCCAGAGGGGCCTTGCTGTAGAGGAACAGGGTAGTGAGAACGCAGAGTGCACAGTCAGAGTGGGGTGGGACCTGGGAGGCAAAGGAATAAGCTGGCTTGTGTAGGAATTTGGGAGCCCCCGGCAAGGAGATGTTTTCATAGAGACTTCCCTGGTCTTTTGCCACTGTGACCCAAAGGGAAGTCAGTACAATTTGTGTGGAACAGGGCTGTGGAGAGAGGAAGAGGGCCTGGCTTCTAAAACCCTAGCCCCATTTCCCTACCTCTTGCCTAGGCTGCAGGTAGGTGGTCCTCAAGGCTCTCGTTTAATGTCTCAACATGCCCCTGAAACAGGAAACAAGCCCTCTGAAAAGCCTATATTGTCAGTAACTGCAAAAACAAGCTGCTGCTCCCTGCTTGTCCTTCACAGAATATCACCAAAAAGGAACTAGAAAGGTCAAAATGACAAATAGGATGGACCCCTCCAAGAAACCCATCAACAGGATTCTCCAGGGAAGCACAGAACTCATTCCCAGGTGTGGAGAAACTAGCCTGGCTTCTGCCATAGAGAAGTGGCCACCCATGGCTGTAGAGATGGGAAGGAGTGTATATATGGGGCAGAGACCAGCCCCTGGTCTCTTTCACAGGAATCAGGGGTCGGCTAGGATCCCTTTCCAGACCCTACTTCTGGAACATGGTCATTCCACACAGATCCCCTCATGGGCAGTCGATTGAGGAGGGGGAAACAGCACAGTAGTCAGGACTCCCAAGGGCCTGGGTCCCTCTCTCAGGTTTAAGGATTGCCGGGGAAGATCCCAGCATATGAGGGTAGGGAGGGTGATGGGAAGATCAGAAGATCAGAAAGGAAATATTTTAGAAGGAAAGAGAAAGCATGCTTCCAGCCATTTCCAAGCCCTGAAGGACAAATAAGTCAATCTGATATTGAATAGAGTAAACAATGGCTGGGGAAGTTGGGAGCTGGTGGGTTGACAGGGAGTGCCTGCTCCCACCACTCACATGTCACTGAGGAGACCCAGAGAGCCTCAGGCTCGCAGGCCCCAGCTCTAGCATCTGCAGCTGGAGGTGCTCAGCCTTTCTTCTTTCCCTTCCTTCTGAGTCTGGGAGTCCAGGAATGCTCTCCCCTCTCCCACTGCCTCCCTATGAACAAGGCAGACACACAACCAAGGGAGAACTGGCAGTCACCGTAGGGCCCAAGTCCAGGGCTGGCTGCTGGCAGCAAAAAACACCCGATAAGGGGGCAGGGCCTGGTCTGAAGGACTTCCAGCTATTAGGGGGAGGGGGGAGGCTTGAGACCATCTCTGGCCCCCCACCATTTTTCTTGGTGGGGTGGGGAAAGTCTCTAAGCCATCACTCAGGTGGCCTACCCTGCTCCTGAAGTCACCTGGACTTAAACTGCAGGAACCCAGGAGCAGCTTTTTAGTGATATTTCTCTCTGTGGTGGGCACAGCGCAGGCAGAAACAGGCCTCCTGGGATCTGGACTTTGGCCCTAGTATAGGAAACTCCTCCTTTCTGGGCCCTAGAAAGAAGCTTCTAGCGTCCTCAGGGAGGCCTGCAAGGGTACCTGGTCCAGCTTCCGTCATCCCATCCACAGAGGGATCAACTGGCCCTTTGGTCTCCTTTCCCAATGCTGGCATCTGAAGAGTAATTGTGAAATGCCTTGAACCTGCTAAAAGTAACACATTCCCTTGACTGGGAGGCCAGGGTTTTGTTGGACCTACTAAAGCCCCAAACTGAGACTGCAGGCCTGTGTACAGACTTGGAAAGCCATGATAGAGATGCCCAGTGCAGGAATCCAAAGCTAACATGCCTGTTCTCCTCCAAAGGCTGCTGGGAAAATGTATGCCCTGGCACCAGGGGCATGGGTCTCTAGAGAGGGAGCAGGTCAGAGGGAATAAGAAGTCACCACGTCCAGCATCCTCGCCAGACCCCAGCTTGGCTTTGGTAAGCCAGTATCTTCCACAGTACCTCCTGGCTGGGCACTTCCTCCTTCTCAACCTGCCCACACCTGGGCCCTGGAAGATGGTTCCTGCCAACAGGGCTCTGCAGATTGCTCTCTGGGATGTGGTGGTGGTGATGTATTGGCAGGGCCCTAGATGCCCATGTTCCTGTGGCCAGGGATCCCAGCCCGGGTGGAGCTGAGTTCTGCAGAGACACTGAGTGGGTCTTTGTCAATATTCTGTCTGGAGCTCGTGGGTAGCTGGAGCAGCCCCATTTCTAAAATGGTAGACTCTAAGATCCCAAATGCTGGCCCTCACCGCCTCCTCCTTCCTGTCTCCCTTATTCCTACTCCATGCTCACATACACCCCAGGGGCCTGGCTGCCCACTTGGCTTCCTCTGCCTCCTCCTATGCTGGCCTCCACAAGGCTTCTCCTCTTGATTCACTTTCCTTGGGTCCTTGCTGCCCTGCCTCTGTCATGCTGCTGTGTCCATTCTCCTTACCCAGCCAGCGATGATGAGACCAGCTGCCTCTTCTGGGTCTGCACTGCTGCGGAAGCCCTGGTCTCCCCTCTTGCCCACACCACCAGCATTGGCATCCCCTACTCTTGCCTCCCTGCTCCCTTCCCAGCCCCCATACTCCAAGCCTCTACCTTCTCCAGCTCCCAACACTACTGCAGCACCCTCCCCTCACCCCAGCCTTTTTAGGGATGACCTGTCTGCTTTGAAAAGAAACCAAAGCCATCAGCAGGGATGCTCTCCCTTTTCTCTGCTCACATTCACCATCCATCCTAACCTCCTTCTCTCTCCTGCTCTTTCAGTTCCAGGCAATCCTCTTTTTTGGCCTACTGAGCCTGTCCCCCTGTTCTCCTCTGAGAAAACTGCTGTTTCTGCCTTTCTACTGCCCCTTCTGTAGAGGTCACAAACACCCCAGAGACTTAGATAAGAAGAAGCCTCCCTTCATCCTGCACCCCCTCTTCTTGCCTATCCTATTTCTCCCCTCCCTCCACAGTCACGCTTCTTGGAAGCACAGGGGCACACCCACTTACTTACCCCTGCCTCACCCATTCACCCTTCCACCATTGCCCCTATAGAATCACTCATTCCTGGCAGCAGCTCCCTTCCAATGGGGTCACTAACATGTGGGGACTTCTCTTTGGACCCCCCACAGTGTCCTCTCTGCCATGCCACCTGCTATATGGATGGCTAGTAGCCACTCTCCTTGATGCTATCTCCCACCTGGGGTTCTGCGACTCTGCCCTCCCAGCTCTCCTACTTTCTAGCCTGCTCCCCATCAGCCTCTTTTGGGGTTACCAAAGAAGAGAGACCCAGTCCATAGACAAGTGGTTTCACCACTGTTCGTTCGACTCGACAACACACACACACACACCCACAATCTTTGTCACCCTCCATGTGTACTCTGGGAGACTGCATTTTGTCCCAAGGGGTAATCATCCCAACTACCTTCTTTCTGATCTACATCATTTTCCTGAACACCAGACCCTGGGAGCCAGCTGCCTGATTGACCTCTCTCCAGATAGCATGGATGCAACACACCCAAGTCTGAATTCACTTATCCCCCCACTCTGCTCCTTCTCCTAAACTCTTGCCACCCTCTACCAAGTCACCCAACTGGGAAATCTGGGAGTCAGCCTAGAACCCTCCCTCACTCCCCACATCTACAACAACCAAAGTCCCTTCCATTCCATTCCATTCCCTTAATATACTGAAATATGTCCCTCTGCTCCAACCTCACAACTTCTGCCTTAGTTCAGGTCCCTTTATTGTCTGCCAGGAATATATTACAGCAGTTGCCTCCTTATCAGGGTCCATCCTGGCCTCCAGTGTCTTTGGCTCCAATCCATCCTTGGTATTGTCACCAGGATAATCCTTCCAAAGGGCAGATCTGGCCATGCTCTTTAGACCCCTTGATGGTTCTCCATGCGTACAGGACCAGGGCCAAGCTTCCTGGCTGGCATTCAAGCCCTTCTCCATGAGAACTGCCTCCCTCTTCATCACCCCCTTCATCCCCACCCAGGGGCTCTGGGAATAATGCCCACTGCAGACCGATGTCTCACGCTGCCATGCCTCTGCTCAGCTGCTTTTTCTGCTTACTCCTATTTGTCTAGTTGGCAAATATGTATTCCTCTCTTGAGTCTCTGGCCAAGCATCTCCTTCTCTGTGGAGTCTTTTCAGACTCTTCTCTGCACCCCCAATGCCTCACAGACTTCGAATGCAGTGCCCTAATCCGTTTTTGCTTGGGCTTGTCACCCTCTCACTACAAACTGCCGAGAGAGAGTGTCTCTCTTAGTGCCGCCTCCCCAGCGCCCAGCACAGTGTGAGGTACACACACACATACACACATCCCAGTGAGTGCGGCTGTCCGCAGCCTCTCCGTGTGTCTCTGGTAATTCCCTTTTCCTTCTGCCTCATCACTGTGCCAAACCTCTCTGCCAAGGCCCTGGCCTCTACCTCTCTTCTCGCTCTCTTAAGACAACATGGCATCCAAATTCACCAAGCAGAGGCCATCGAGGAAGGAGATGCCTCTGAGGAACTTCCTCCCCAAACAGCTCCACATTTCCATCACATGCCTCTGCTTCCTCAGGAAGAGATGACATCCTCTCCATCTACCCACTATCAAGCCTTATATGCTGAAGCCTGTCTCTGCCACCACCTCAGGTGGCATCCACCACTCCTGACTTCTATCCTCACTACATTCATCCCTCCTCTACTGACTCTCTCCTTTAAGCATTAAAACTAACACATTTGAGATTTCTCTTAATCAATATCCCTTTGTCAAGCCCACCTCAACCTCTCATTTTTGCCCCATTTATTTCCTTCCTTCCAAGGGGAAGTTTCTTCCAAGTGAGGTCACTCCCTACACTTCCTTTCTTCTCTCATTCACTCCTTAACCTACCTGGCTTTTTTCCCCAAATGCCAAATACCACTGAAGCCATTGATAGTCTCCTTGGTATGATATCGCATGGACATTATTTCTTCTTTCTCTGCTGGATTCTTTGTGGGACTTGACATTGTTAATCATCCACTTGATCCTTTAAACGCTCTCTCGCCTTTGACTTCTGTGCCCTTCTCTCTCTGGGATCTCCTCAAACCCCTAGGGCTTTCTCTAAGGCTGGCTCTTTCTAAGGCTCTTCATGCTCTCCCTGGGGGAAGCTGCTCAGATCCGTGGCTTCAACTTCCATCCATTCTTTTATGATGCCCAAATCTATATTTATTATCCAGAACTTTCTTTTGAATTTCTCACCCAGAAATCCAACTACCTACTGGATCTCACCATCTAGCTGTCTCACACTTCAATTTTTCAGTAAGTCCAAAATCAAATTCCTTTAAATAGTAAGATCAATGATACTGGAAAGATAATTCAATGACAGACCCTATTTATACAATGCATTTAATATGTGACATAGGAGGATTCCAACCCAACAGAGAAGGGGAAGATTAGACATAAATGGTGTTTGGGCCATCTGAAAACTAATCAGTTTAACATCTTACCTCATAACATAAATCAGAATAAATTTCACCAATAACAAAATTAATACAAAAATTCAGTCCATAAAACAGAAGAAACAATTTTGCTGTGAACCTAAAACTGCTCTAAAAAATAAAGTCTATTAAAAACAAACAAGAAAAATATGACATATATTTATCAAATGTCTGAAGTGGGAAAGGATCTTTAAGTTTAAAAAACAATGGAAGAAAAATGAAAAGGATGTTCAGAATCAACAATATAGAAATTTAATTTCTTTATCTCATGAAATAAAAATACATATCTGCAAATCAAATTAAAAGGCAAACATACTGGGAATATATTTCAATAAATAAATAAAGGGTTAATCTCTTTGATGTATAAAAAGTTCATACAAATGGATAAGAAAAAAACCCTAAAAGTTAAATGAATAAACAAAAGAGGGAAATACAAATGGTCACCTAATGAGAAAAACTGCTTAACCTCACTAATAATCAAAGAAATCAACATTAAAACAATGAGCCGTCATTGCTTGCCTTTCAAACTAGCACAGACATCCGCATTCACCTCCTCGCTGGTCTGCTTCCCTGTACTCAGTCTCGCCCTCTCCAGTCCACTCTGCACTGCGGAGTTCTAAGACACAAATCACACCGTGTCACTCGCCTGCCTTAATAGTCCTTTAAAGGTTTCACAACGGTAACTGGGAGAAAGACTAAGCTCTGCCACCTGGCACAATTGCCAGCTTGAAGGCTATTCTGGACTCATCTCCCAGCACTTCTCCCACACACATCTCAGTTCCAGTCATATGGAACTTGGGTGGTCATTTCCACAACTGTTCCAGACCTTGGTGCCTTCACCTGTGCAGTTACCGGTCCTGGAAGACCAACCTTCATCCTCATCTTATTCCTTCAGGAATAGGATGCTGCCAGTCTCCTGTGGATGTCCTCTGTCATGTTCCCGTTGCACCCTTTCTTCCAGTGTCACAGTACTGAGCACCCAATAGCATGGTCACTCATATTAACATTACTTGTTTTTCTCCTTCACTGGACTGTGAGCTCCTTAGGGGACTACGTCTTATTGATCTGTATAGCCCCAGCACTGCATCCAGAGCCAAGCATGTTTGAATGTGTTTGTGTGAATATGTATGAATGAACAGATGGATGGATGGATGCTGTATGAGCAGGCCCATGAGCAAACAAGTGAGAGAAAAACTGAGAATGGACCAGGTGGGGATGGGCACCTTACCTCCCAAAGGGCATTCTAGGCTGCACAGTACCAAGCCTGACTCACGAGGGAGGCCTCTTTCTGAGCTAACAGAGGCAGGAAGCTCAGAATATATGTGAGTATCTGAGGGAAAAAGACAGGGCATTGGGGGCCGTTAGAGCTGGAGGCCCTTTGGGACCTACTCCAGCTGATAGCACAGTGGGTCTGAGGGCACCATAGCACTGGCTTCTACTTCATCTTGGATCCAAAGCTTCAAGGAGTATTCACTTCCCCTCTCCAGCCTTCAGGTATCTTTACGTGAAGAAACCTTTCCTGAGCCCCACCAGGCTGCGTGCAGGCTTGTACCGACTGATAAGAATCAAATTTTCTGCCAAGTTTGGTAAAAAGAGCCTGGGCACTGGGGTCAGATAAACCTAGTTCAAATTCCTACTCTGTCAACTGATCTCTCCGAGCCTTGTTTTCCTCATCTGTAAAATGATAATTGTAGTGAGATTTCAATGGGTTGCTGTGAGTGTCTTGCATAGGATCTAGAACACAGCAAGTCAGGTACTCCTCCTCTCATCTCCAGGAAATCACACCTCTGCTTTCTGCCCTCATAGGTCAAAATCGGGGACCCCATTCTTTTCCCATCTTCTCCATTGCCAACTCACTTTCTCAGCTGCCTGTTGAGATATGATCCCAGCAAGATCCAGCCTGGGAGGTGCAGGCCCTACCTCCATCTATGCTCTATGAGGCTAGGGGTGGTAAGGTTGGGGACCCCAAGGAAGACTGGGAAAGGGGTCGGCTGTGAGACCAGGGATGATTTGACATTAACTATTCTTTCCTTTTGAAATCTTCCCTCCTTGAGTTGTGTGACACTGTTTTCTAGGCCTTCACCCAGCACAGGCCAATTGCCCTGTTTCTGGATTCTTCTGTGGCTCCCAGGCCTCAGACTTTGATCTTCTGTTTACCAATACAGGAATAACCAACAATTCAGTATCCCCATATTGTATTAATATCCAAGTGCTAGTCTAGTTTTGCCAATTGTCCACTGGATCCTTCACCCAAATGTCTCACCATCTCCTTAATTTCTTTTTTTTTTTTTTTTTCCTTTTTGTCTTTTTTTTTCGTGACCGGCAACGGATCACAACCCTCAGTGTCGCGCCCGTACCGGACCGGGACCGGCAATGGGATCGCAACCCTCGGTGTTGCTCCCACACCTCGCTCAGCCAGTGAGCGGCCGGTCTGCATGTGGGATCCGAACCCTCGGCGGGAGCGCTGCCACGCTTCCCAGGCGGCGCACTGTAGCAGTGTGCCACCGGGCCAGCCCATCTCCTTAATTCATGTTCTGCCCTCAGTCCAAAACAGCCCCTCCTCCCAACTTCTCCCTTCATGCCAACAGTGCACCTGAAGATCCTGATAACACTTTAGACTTTTCATGCTCTTCTGTCCCTTGCTTCCAGATATGAGTGTAAAGCACAGGCTTTAGGCCAGGCTAACCTAGACTCATTCAAATCCTAGCTCCACTACTTCCTAGCTGTGTGACCTCAGGCAAAGTACTTGACCTCTCTGAGCTTCAGTTTCTATATCTGCAAAATGGGGATATTAAAAAAAAAATCTAGATCCTAGTCTTATGGGGATTAAATTTTATATATATATATATATATATATATATATATATAAAATGCTTGACAACTTGTAGATGTTCTATAAATGCTGCTGGATTGCTGGTACCATTATTTCTACCTTTGCAACTTCATCATCTTAGTAGCTCAGATCTTCACCACACCAGACCTCAATTCTTTCCAACAGTCTCCCACCTGACTTCCTTGCTAATCCATTCTGCACACTGTCACAAGGTTAATTTTCCTAAAAAACAATTTTCAGTTTCAGTGCACCCCTGATGAAAACCTTCAGGTTTCCCCAGTATTCTCAGGACAAAATCTCCACTCCTGGATCAGCAATGCCAGTCTTCCATGCATTGTAGACCCACTGGTCCCAGAGCTTACCCAGTCCAGTCTCCCCACTATCCTACAAACATAGCATGTCTATTTCCTTTTGCCTATGTGGGCCTCTTTCCTGGGATGCCCTTACGTAAGCTTGACTTCACCAGCCCATTCTGATCTCTCCTTCCTTTCTCAGATGCCAAGCACACAGGAGGTGCTCAACCAATACTTACTGTATTAAGTAAAGTATGGACAGTCCTCTACCTCTATTTTTACCAAAGGTTTGCTCAGGAACAGGGTAGGAAAATAAAGCAGGGGAAAATGACCAGGCTAGGGAGGCTAGGCACAGGTAAGAGAGTACCAGTAGATGGGGACTGGGACTGACCGAGCCTTTATCCCTACGAGTGGGGGGCAGGGAAACTTGTTTAAGATAGTGGCCAAGCTGTCTTCTGGGACAGAGCAGCTAACCCAATGAGCAGAGAGAGGAAAACAAACTTGTCATCATTGGCAGTGGGGAAGGGAGAGGGCACAATTCATTAAGCTTAGAAGGGGATGGCCTTTCTAGAGAGATAAGAGGAAGCAGTGATGAGGATAGAGTGGCCATCCCATGAACCCCACCCCAAGGGGCTACTAGAGATGTGATTGGTCATGCATAAGATCTATGGGGAAGGAGTAGATATCCTCTGGGCCCAAGGAGGAAACAGATGCCATTGCAGGGAGCTCGATGGGGTGGGAGCAGGCCTATTTTTACCAAGGAGAGGGAGCACCATTCTAGGACTAATGGGGAAAGGGTGGCCTGTCTCTCATGGGCAGTGGGAGGTGGCTGCCAACCCTCAGGGGAAAAGGGATGAAGAGGCCATTTCAAGAGGCCACAGGCGACAAAACCTGTTACCTCCTCGGCCTATGGGGACAGAGTCGTCTTGCCCCTGGCTATGAAGGAGCAAACATGCCATGGGGTGAAAGAGGTAGGGACAGCCATCACTAGGGAACCTAGGGAGTGGGGAGCAGGTCTGTCCTCGCTCAAGGACCTCAGCAACCATTCCCAAAGTTGATGGCGAGCTATTTTCCACTGTTAGGGAGAGGGCGCAGTCGTCTCTCCGGGCGGAGGAAATGGAGCGACCATCCTAAGGGGCCAATGGGGATAAGAACGGTTACCCTTCGGGGACGATGGGATGGAGCGAACATATTCCAGAACTGAGGGGGGGGGCGGCCATCTCAAGGGAAGAGGATGGGCAGAGAGCCTGTCCTTGCTGAAGTGACAGAGCAGCCATCTCCTGGGGCCGATGGGGAAGGAGAGGATGGTTGCTCAAGCTAAGGGGACGGAGTGGCCCAAAGGCGAGGCCGTTACCCAGAGCTTGCAGATCCCGTAATCCGCCGGGCGGTCGTTTCCGCCAGGCGGGAGGGGCTGGGCGAGTTGTCTGACAGCCCCTCCCCAAAGCCCGGGACCCCAAGGGCGGGGTCTGTCCGGGGCTAGGCCTGAGGGCGGCTTCCTCTCACCTCCAGGGGCAGCGATTCCGCCATCGCATCCCAGCCGCCTCCGCCCCCTCGCTATGCTTTCTGGGAAGTGTAGTTCCACCAGCTCTGGAGGCGGGACTTGAGGAGGAAGTGGAATGCACTTCCGTCCCAGAGCCTGACGACTTTAGTGTACACCGGAAGTCCGTGCTCTGCCGATGTGGTACCTAGTGACTGTGGTTTCTGTGGCTCTCCCTTGTTTCTCTGGCTGGGTATTTGTGTCGCAGCATGGCGGTAAGGAGGGTGGGTAGGGCGGGGTCCGCATCGGCAAAGCGGTCCCCGGGCTGGGAGAGTAAAAACAGAGGAAGAACAAGGAAGGGGTGCGGTGTGGGCCAGAGGGGGGCGCCATCCAATGGCTGGACTGTACTAAAGCTGGCTGGGGGCAAGGAGTGTCGGGGGATGGCAGCGCGGGACCGTACCAGAGAGCTAGTGTGGAAGCGGGGTGGCGGTTAGTACCAGACAGTACTAGGACAGGCTAGAAATTTGAGGGAGCTGAAGGGGTGGGTGTCAGCCCAAATCTGGACTACGCGAGCAGAGGCTGGAGAGGGGCACCATTTTTAACTCCACTCAGGAGTACCCCTGGAGGGGTCGTTAGCCCAAAGCTGGACCTTACCAGGGGAGCCAGAGGAGGTATTAACCCAGGGTTAAGTTGTTCAGAGCGAGCAGGAAGCAATCATAGCTGGGGGTGCCGGAAATATGGTGTCAGCCTTTGACAGGATGGATTGAAAGAGGGTGTACATCCTAGGGACTGCGCTAGGTTTGAGCACCGCGGGGACATGGCTGAGGTGTAGATGGAACTCTGCAGCTAACCAGACTGATGGGGCGGGTGAGGAGGACTGTGGCTGAGAGGGGCTCTGACGGCATTTCATCATCCCTCTACAGCCCAAGGGCAAAGTGGGCACCAGAGGGAAGAAGCAGATATTTGAAGAGAACAGAGAGACCCTGAAGTTCTACTTGCGGATCATACTGGGGGCCAATGTAAGTGCCTGCCTCCTTGCTTCTTATCCCACAGTCCTCAGCCCTGTTTGGTGAGGAGTCGGGGTCTGTGACAGCCAAAGAAGAGAAATCCAATCAAAGAGAAATGACACTGACCAACAGCCAAAAAAAAAAAAAGAGAGAGAGAGAGAGAAATAAGAAAGGATCCAGGCATAAAGAAATTGCTGACTAATAAAAGCAAAACACAAACAAAAAAATGAGAGCATGAGTCCCAGTCAGATTTGAGAGCCCTTCCCGCCCCCAATACACAAGGTCTTCTTTCCTGTGCTGAGTTGGGTGTCAGAGAAGAGTCTGGGGGCTCAGGAAGCAGGGCCCTTCCCCCAACCCTATAAGAACCTGGCTCCTCCCATAGCCTGCCCTAATTCTTGAATAGAGTTGAAGAAGGCCCATGGTTTTGGGGTAGCTTTTGACCTCAGCCTGTTCCTGTGTTGGCTTGCAGGCTATTTACTGCCTTGTGACCTTGGTCTTCTTCTACTCATCTGCCTCATTTTGGACCTGGGTAAGTGTCCCCATCCTGGGGAATGGATAAGTGCACAGGGTTAGTGACTAGCCTTTGATACCCCCATTCTTACTCTGCAGATGGCCCTGGGCTTTAGTCTGGCAGTCTATGGGGCTAGCTATCACTCTATGAGCTCAATGGCACGAGCAGCCTTCTCTGAGGATGGGGCCTTGATGGATGGTGGCATGGACCTCAACATGGAGCAGGGCATGGCAGAGTGAGTGTCCCCCACCGCCAGCCCAGGTGAGCGGCCCCAGAGCTGGGGCCCAGATAGCTCAAGACCCACAGCTACCTGCAACTTAAAGAGGGTGGAAGGGAACTGAACTGGGGCCCCTCTACAGTCTTTGGCAGCCTCCCTTCTATCCACAGGCATCTTAAGGATGTGATCTTACTGACAGCCATCGTGCAGGTGCTCAGCTGCTTCTCCCTCTACATTTGGTCCTTCTGGCTTCTGGTGCGTGGCTGGGGAGCTCCCAAGAAGGGGCACTTAACTTTCCCCATCTTTCATTCCCTGTACCTGGCTTCAAGTTACCTTTTCTCTCTTAGGCTCCAGGCCGGGCCCTTTACCTCCTGTGGGTGAATGTGCTGGGCCCCTGGTTCACGGCAGACAGTGGCACCCCAGCACCAGAGCACAGTGAGAAACGGCAGCGCCGACAGGAGAGGCGGCAGATGAAGCGGTTATAGCCATTGACATTGTGGTCACAGGCTGTTGGGCCCTGGATGGCTCTATCAGGATACATGGCCCCCATGCCTGGAGTAATGAGGACCTAGTCCAGGGGCCAAAAGCAGTCTGAGATATAGGATTATTGAATAAATGAGTAAGATATGGCTAACAGCTATGTGGGTGATTGTGAGGGATGAGGCAGGAAGAGCTAGTCTTGTGGCATTTCTCTCCTGCTACACACCTAGCCTTGTGAGAATCTTGAAAGAATAAAAAGGCTCTTGGATTAGCTAGGAAAACTTTATTTTGCTCCATGAGTTCAGGGAGCTCACACATATACGCGTGCACGCGCGCGCACACGCGCACACACACACACGTATGCACACGCACACATACATGTACACACAAAGCTAATACTGCTCAAGGCACTGGTCTCTGGGACCAGAATTCTGCTCTGGGCCCTCCTCGCTCTACTTATATAGTCTCTTGCACTGCACACCAGGGTCCAGATAGGTTTCCTAGGGCAGCACCTTCACACCTCCAGGCCAGGACCCTTGCTCAGTCCCAGTGCCTGCACAAGGTCGTCACCAAGCCCACTCTTCAGTGTCCGTCTCACTGCAGGGACAGAGCAGGGTTGGAGGGGGTTGATGGGGTTAAGGTGGGTAGTGGGCTTGAGGGGGGTACTCACAAGACTTGCGGTTGCCACGGGAACGCTTGCGTTCTCGAGCAGCTAAGGCACGAGGGCTGCTCTTGGTCACTGACTGCACCAGCAGGTCCATGATCTCATCTGATGTATCACTGGGTAAACTGGAGCCTGGGGGTTCTTCTGGAGGTGCAGAGGAGGGCCCCACTGTTGTAGGCAAGATTGGGGAGCTGCTCTGGACCATACCTGAGGGAGGCCAGATAGGAAGGTCAGACCAGGGTGGCCCTAGAACCCATTCCCCCAGGGGCTATGGGTCCCACCTCTGCTGCGGCGGCTGTGCGTGGTATCCTCAGGCCTGCTGGTCAGCAGACTCTTCATACTGGCGTGACTGTCAGCATCACCCCGGCCTGGCCCACTGCCCACAGCCACTGGGACAGATGGGTTACTGGGGGCTTCCCCAGTCACACCTGAGAACTTCTCTGTCTGGAGAGGAGAGAAGGGTGAGCTGGGAGTAGGGGAAACAAACCATGGGGGTGCCAGCTGAGACCTGGAAGGGCATCCACCTCAGTGATCATGCGTCCCCGGGTCTTGTTGCGCTCACGGTATGTGGCCCGCTTCTGCTGCTGCTGCAGCACCCGCTCCCGGCAAGTTCGATACTCGAGTGCAAACTCCCGCAGTGTGTGGCAGAACTGCATGATGCGCACTTCGCGGGCTGCTTGCACGCTGTAGCCCAGGTAGAGCAAGAAGGTGTGGAACCTAGGCAGGTTGGGGTCTGGGGTCAGGAGGGATGGTGAGTCCTGCTTGGTGTCTGAGGGATGATGGTGGTGGTAGTCCTGCCTCTCTCTGGCCCAGGCCCCTACCTGTTGCAGACACGGCGGTGCACTACCCTCAGCATGGAAACACGGCGGGCACACTGGGCCAAGAAGTGGGTGAGGCGGGCACGCAGGGCTGGGGCCAGCTCATGCTTGGCCAAGCTCCGCAGACTCTCCTCAGCTGCCAAGCTCCGGCGCTCCAGCTGCCCCAGGTTTTCAGTCAGCTGCTCAAAGTCCACCTTGAAAAGCAAGGGGGTACACATGCTTCCCCCCTTCCTCAGACAAGACACTGCCTGAGGCTGCCTTTGGGCCAGCCAGCTCAGACCTGGTCAGCAGACTCTGCCCTCCAAAAGCTCACAATCTAATGCAAGAGACAGACAAGTCATTTGATCCAATAGGGAACAGAGGTTTCTTGGGGGAAGTGGCAGCTAAATGGAGACCCAAAGATCGAGTAGGTGTGGCTGGGCCAATAGAGGAGACAGAGTTTCTGACAGAGAACAGAGCTCATGCCTGCAGCCTGAGCAAACCCTGGCACAGCAGCCCAAACAGGGAGAAGGGTGAGGAGCCGGCCCCAGGAAGCAGGGCTCCCCCCTGCTTCAGCCAGTCTTAGATCTCTGGCTGGTGCTAACCTTGGCACAGCGGGTCAGGGCAGGGATTTCTGAGTAGAGGTCGGAGGAGTCAGGCTGGGTCTGGAGTACCAGGGAGCAGAGATGGTGCAGCAGTGACTGCCGGCGCACCGTGTCCTTCACCTCCGATACCTTCTCCAGGTAGCTCAGTTCAAAGCCGCTGCTCTGGAAGGATCCCATCTGAGCCTGGGCCTGGTTGGCACCAGAGCCCTGACCCCAAGTTCCCAAGTGCTCTCATTCACCTGGGAGCCATTGAGGAAGTTGCCCACTGCTAGCAGAGTAGCCAGGATGCAGCGGAAGGTGGAATTCTGAACCAGCTGTTCCATGCCCACTTTCAGGTCAAATAGTGGCTCTGCAATTTCCTGGTGAGGGGGACCAGGAACTCTCAGACTATATGGTCATCAAGCTCACTTGTCCCCACTGCCTGTCCCGCTCCATGACCCAGGTACCCGCTCCATGCTGTCATAGTCCAGCTTGAAGGCCCAGAGTTGTAGGCGGGCAGCCAGGCCCCCAATGGAAGCAAGAGTCATCAGGAAGTTCTCAGCTGGTCCCAGGGGTATGTCAGGGTTGGCCAGCTGGGCTTCCTCAATCTTCTGCCGCTCCTCCTCTGTGGGCATCATGGTCAGTAGCTTCTGAGGATACAGCCACCACCCCACATTGGCACCTCAGTGCTGGCCCAAGGCCTCAGGCATTGGTTTTGACCCCTCCCTAGGTCATCTGGGGGAGCCCCAGTGTCTGGGGACTGCCCTGCAGAAATGCCAAGCCCAAGCCCACCACCTAAGGGACTGACCAAAGGGGAGGGCCAGACCTTCCCCCTCCCTCCCACACCCGTAGCTGGGTATCCCCACCTCAATGCCATCCTTGCTGACAGCAAACTCATCAAAGTTGAGCAGGGCAGCCTTAATGACATGCACAGGTGGCAGTGTGGTTAGGCCAATGTTGATGGCATTGCTGCGCTTGGGATCCAGCACTGTGGTCATTGTCCGGCGTCCTTCACTACCTTTCTGTAAGGTTGAGGGAAGGGCAGTGTAAGATCGGGGAAGGGATTAGCTGGGGCAACAATTTAAGAGGGCACTCCAAGGCCCTCCTCTAAATGGCCAAATCATCCCACAGCTGGGGATTTGGGATGTGTAAGGCATTGGGATGAGCTTAGATTCTAGTTAGGGCTCTGTTGATCCCTTACGGAAAGACCTCAGACAAATCCCTGTCTTTCTTTGCCTTAGTTTCCCCATGTGGGAAATTTGCAACTAACTCCAACAGCTTAGACCCTTGAGCTGATTCCTTACCACCTCCACTGGGGTACCTTGCAGATCAGTGGGTTTACCTTGGAGGGTAGCACGTCCTTGGCACGGGACTCAAACAAGTGTTCCAGCCGGGCTGTGTCCACTGAGATAGGCTCCAGGGAGGCCCACAGGGTGGGGCAGGGCCCAAAACGGCTTCCAGAGCTTCCATGGCCCCCAACCAACTTTAGTTCCCGCCAGAAGAGTTTTACTGTCTTCCTCTTGGTGGGGAGGGCTGGGGCATCAGGTGCTGAGGGGGGAAGAGGGGCAGCCAGAGGTGGAGGTGGTGGGAAAGGACCTTTGATGGGTGGGAGGGGTGGGGGTGGGGGAGGTGGGAGGCCTCCAGAGAGCAGGGGCAGTGAGGGTGGTGGGGGTGGGACCCCTTTCCCGGCCTCCACAGATTCTATGTTCAGCACGTCCTGGTCTTCATCCTCCCCCAGATCTGAGAAGTCCAGGTCTCCAATGCAGAGTTTGGGTACACGGGCAGGGAGCTGCCGGATGGGCTCAGCCTTGGGGCTTGGTGGCTCTACTGGCTCCTTGGGTTCTGACTCAAGGCTTTGCTGGGCCCGGAGCGAGACTCGGGGGGCAGGGCTCTGGGGTGTTCTGGGTGCAGGGGCTGGCTCTTGGGAGTCCCATGGTTCCCGGGTATCTAGAAAAAGGGAAGCAGCTGTCAGCATCATGCCCTCATTGGGGCAACTGAGCAAAAGCGGTGAATTCTGCCTGCCCACCCACTCACCTGGGTGTCCATTGGCCTCATCGGGCATGGCCCCAGCCAGTGTTTCTGCCCGGCCCTGGGCCAGCGCCACCTGCTTCTCTGTTTCTGCTGCTGCCACATTCTCCAGGAACCGGGCTCTGAGGGGAGGTACTTGTCAGTGACAGTGTCTGACACAACCCCAGCCCAGGGTGGTGCACATGCCTTGCTGAGCCCCTGGACACTGCCCCCAGTTGCAGGCATACACAGAACACAGGGAACAGTCCATGCACTGAGCAGACCCAGGACCTGCCCTGCAAGGCCAGCCCTGGTCAGTTCTCCACATCTGGGGAGGCTTACTACCAACCAAGCATTCCCAGGTCAAAACACAGAGAGAAGTTCCACTTAATACCCAGCTTGCAAGTTCACTGCTGTTTATGTTCACTGTCCTGATTCTACACAAGGACCCTTACAGCAGGGGAAGGGAATAGCTGTCCCAACAAGCTGTCCCTCCCTTTGCATGTCTCGCAGCTTCTGAGAGCTGCAGACTATACCTAGAAAAGGGCCCCGTAAATGGCAGGCACTCAATTTATGTTGAAATAATAAATGTGGTCCAGTGTCTCATTTCTGGCCCTTCCAGCCTCTGCTGGCCCTCAGTCCCCGCCCTTCTCTGAGCCTTAGGTTTCTCTTCCACCCCTACACCACACAACACGCTAGGTCCCCTCCCTGCCCTATTGTTGAGCTAAGAACGTGGGAGAATGGGCCCCAGGTTGGGCATCCACATCCCCATTTCTGGCCTAAGCTATTAAGGTGTCACTATTGAAGCAGAGGGGCAAGTATGACCCCAGTGAACTCCTTCCCAGTGCTTAGTTCTTGGGTTACTAAGGAGACACAAATCTGGGACAGGAGTGGCCTGAGAGTCCCCCAGCTCTGGCTGCATCAGGCACGTGGAACCCCTGCTGGGGAAGCAATGCTGAAGCCCTGAGCACATGACAGGCCTGGCAGGCTGGCCTCTGTACTTACTCCAGCCTGGCCTGCCCAGTAGGGGACTGGGGAACAGGTGGGCTCTCAGGGGCCCTGGGTGGGAGGATGAGAGGAAGAGATGGTAAC
This sequence comes from Galeopterus variegatus, assembly GCF_000696425.1. Classification (NCBI taxonomy): domain Eukaryota; kingdom Metazoa; phylum Chordata; class Mammalia; order Dermoptera; family Cynocephalidae; genus Galeopterus; species Galeopterus variegatus. The sequence goes on from NW_007730443.1 coordinate 107,810, forward strand.
TGTGGTGCCGGCTCCACCACAAGGCCCACTTGCTCTCACCCACACAGAGCTGGGCAGTGATACTGCGGGTCCCTTCCCAGTCACAGTAGGAAGAGGAGGGGGTGGGGTAGACATGACACGAGGAAACTGGAAATGGCGGGGGAGACTGACATGAAGCAGGACAGGATGTAGTAAGAGACAAAGACAGAGCAGAACAAGAAAGTGACAGAGAAACAGAAAGACACAGGGTAGGGAGACAGATAACAAGAGGCAAAGACGGGGAATGTCAGAAGGAGAAAAAGGAAGCCACAGGAGGAGGTGGTCCGGTCAGAGCCAAACCCCTCCTCCCTCAGCAGTCACTTACCAAACGGGAGCAGTTTGGTGAAGTCTGGAAAGAGAGAGAGAAAGCACGCGTTTGGGCAGAGGAGGCCGAGGGCCCGTGGAGGGGCGCAAAGCGAAGGGATAGTTGAAGAGAGGACTCCAGGGGTGGCCTCTATCTCCCCTACTTACTTGTAGATGCTCCTCTCGCAGGAGCTGTCGGCTGAGGGTGCCACAGAGATGGCAGGAAAGAGGTTCACGGAGGCGAGGAGGTTAGAGGCAGGTCCCACGGGACTGGAGGCGGGGCCGGTCAGCGAGGCAGGGCCCGTGGAAGACGAGGTGGGGCCTATCGGTGAGGCGGGGCCTGTGGGGCTGGAGGCGGGGCCGGTCACCCGAGGAGGAGGAGAAGGAGGGGCCTGACGGTGGGGCCGGGCTTGTCAGCAGACAGGGTCACGTCCCCCAGATCCGCATCTACCGCTTCTGCCGCGGCATGCTTACCCAGGTTCCGGGGCGCGCGCTGGACAGCCCCCGCCTTCCAGAGATCGGCGGCTCCTCTTTCCCTCCTCGGAAGATGGTTTTCGTCGCTCGCGCCGCCCACCTGCGGCTGCGGCTTCCTCGATGTCGCCATCCTCCAACTTCAGGGCGCTCTAGTGGAAGTGGGCCAGGACGTGAGCCAGCAGTTGAGACCCGCGTAGGTGGGGCGGTGTGCCGAGAAACTGCACCTCTCCCTCCAGTCTTCCCACTCCCAGTCGGAGCCTGGCCTCCCGGCCCACCTCGTAGAGCACAAGCTGGGTGCGCAGGTCGACGTCAGTGCCCGCGGCGCCCAAGTGGCGCTGGACCAGTGCCTCCATGCCCTGCTGCTCCAGTGCATCGGTCACGTCGTAGAAGGAATCCTGGTCCGGGAGCGCCGCCAGCGTCTGGAGGGTGGGGATAGGAAGGCTGGTGGGGACCAGAGGTCAAGAGCCCGAGGGGCCCAGAGTTGGTGCCTGGTCCCTGCCCACACCTTGTTGATGAGGGTAACGGTGTACACCAACAGCTCAGGGTCAGCACCATTCTTCTCCTCCAGGATGGACACCAGATTGGCCCAAGGAAGAGCGCCTGCTACACAGAAGGGGAGCAGTCATGGAGGGACAGGTAGAAGAGAGAGCTTTGAGTAGTGGGGAGTGAGGGACAGTCTCTGACCAGTTGCGCTGGCCACAGAGTTGACTGCGCGGATGAACAGTGGTGCATTGTTCTCAGAGTATTCCACAAACACCAACAGCAGCTTCAGGGCTGTCTTCACCACCAAGCGGGACTGTGGGGAGAGGTCACCACATATGAGTGTGGCTCGGAGTAGACCTGTTCCTGCTGGGGAGGGGGACGGATGGGTTCCTGGGGCTGGACCCAGAGAGGAGAGTCTAGGCAGAAAGACCTTGGCTCCAGGCCCAGACACTGATGTGCCTTCTAAAATTAGAGGGGCCTCAGACTCACTCCATTCCAGCCCACATTGCAGAAGAGGAAACTGAGGCCTAGAGAGAAGCAATGGGAAAAGGGTGCATGGCTGGGCAGAGGGCCACTTACCAGGCTGGCACATAGTGTGTATAGCCACTGAACGGTCTCACTGTGGGCCACTATCCCCAGCATCCCGTCCACAAATAGCATCAGCTGGCCCAGTGCTGAGGATGCAGGGAGGGGGAAAGGTCATCAAGGGTCACTGGGGCAGAGGTCATGGGGAAGGGGCGGGACTGACCTCGAAGGATGTAGCTCTGGTAGTTGTGGTCAGCAGCAGCACCCACACGGATCAGGCAACTCAGCCCCTCTGAGTGCACGAATTCAGGCACCAGGTCCTTGTCCTCCTGGGGGCACCATGGGGGAGTTTAGGGAGGTTTGGGCTGGAACCCACCCCCAGCCTACCTCTGGGCCTCACCTGGAAGATCTGCTTCAGTGAGAAGAGGGAACGGCGGAGCTCAGGGCCACTGGAACCATACAACTTTTCTGCAAGGGGTAGATGGGCATGAAACCCTCAAGGGAACCCAGACACACAGTCTTTCTCTACTAGGACACAACCACAATGCCCCATCAAAGAATATTCTAGTACTCTTGGGCCCCCCCTACCGAATCTCTTCCTCCATTCCTTTACTCTGGGCATCCCCCACTACAGTCTAGGTGTGGTATCAGCCTGACCCTGGAAGGAGAGGTCAGGGAAGGGAAGGAGAAGGGTTATATCCAGTCTCTGATCTTCCCTGTCCACTGTCCAGCACAGGCTTGAAAGAAACTGAGCCAACTCGATTGGGGGGGTGGGTAGGGACGGCTGGACACTGATGCCCTCACACACTCACCCAAGATAGCATTGACCCTCACGGAGAGTTGGGTCCGCAGGATCAGAGTAGGCTTCCGCCCTTTGCTGGAATCAAGCAGCCTAGTCAGCAGCTCCCAGCCTATTCCTCAGAGTCCCTCCCCCCAAGCCTAGGCAGCCAAAGACTTCGCATGCCAACCCTGGCTCAGCCCCTTCCCAGCTACTCCTCCTAGGAGCCAAGTGTTGGCCAGCCAGGATGGTTTGTGCAAACACAGGTATCAGGTATGTAGGAGAGCTCTCCCCCCGCCAACTCTCATCCCGGGCAGCAGGTAACACTGGCCAAGCTTTGGGTTTCCCCTGGCACAGTTCCCTGGGGCAGCAGGAGGTGACCCACAGCCTAGGCCAGAGATCAAGTGCCACAGCTGCTGACACCTGAGTTAGCCCCTCGTGGGGGGCATGGATGGAGGCCAGCCTTGCCTCTATGACCCCTTCAGCTCTGACCTGATCTCTTCATAAAAGCCTTCCAGCATCTCCCGCTGCTCTTCCAGGGACAGCTCGGGGTCCAGGTAGTATCCAGAGGGAGACACTTGCAGGGCACAGTCCTCTAGCTGGGAGCAAAGGCAACAGCATTCAGGCTGGGTAAGAGGTGGCAGGGGTGTGTACGAAGACCCTTGACCTCCCACCTTCCATTTGGGGTGTGGCAGAGAGGCACAGAAGGGTCTGCACTGCAGATATGTAATCTTTCAGCAGTTGTTTCTTAAGTGCCTCTTATGTGCAAAGCCCATCTGTTTCAGGCGCCAGGCTTTCTTGCCATTTGTACATGCCATCTCCTCTCCTGACTAACACCTACCTATTCTTTAGGTTTCAGATTAGATAACACATTTTGGAAAGCCTTCCTGAACCCCTCTAGCCAATGCTGTGCAACCCACTCCACCCGTGTGTGCTCCCCTCTGAGACCTTCCACACATTGTTATAATATCCCAGACACTGGTTTCCTTCCCCACTGACTGTGTTCTATGGGTTCAGGCACCCTGTCTGTCTTGCTCCCTGCTATATCTGCAGACCCTAGCACAGGACCTGACACACAGTAAATTCTCACTAGATGCTTGTTGAGCTAATGAACACAGATGAGGAAGAGGAATGGGGAGAAGGTGGGATGAAGTACCTGCCTTCAAGGAAGCTCCCAGCCCTGTGGGGTGATAAGCAGCAGCCACAAAGCACTGAAGCCCAGAGAGAAAGTGTTAAGAGCGCTGGGAGGTACAACCCCAGCTGAGACAGCACAGAGTGCATGTGTCTCCAAGAGTAGCGAGGTGCAGGGGCTGATCCATAGACTTCCCAGTCCCTCCAGGCCTTAGGGTCTTTGCCCTCCTCCCAAGTGGGCTAGAGTTGCAATGGTCCTAGCTGGACCTCAGAGGCCCCCAAGGGGCCTATTAGAAACCAGATTTCAAGGTCTGACAGTCTACAGTAGGACCCTGAAATGTGTATTTGTAACAGGAAGGCATGTGCTCCACCAATGTGTCCACTTCCCATGTTTTCCTCCCCCCTGAGCCTGGCTCTCCTGCCCCGCCACAGGCATGGCACTTGGCCCCTTGAGAAATGCCTGTAGAGAGGCCTGAGTGAGGTGACTGACTCATAGAGTCTGAGGGCAGCACTCTGCCTCTCCCTGACACCTCCCCCATAGCACAGTGCCAGTATGCAGGGCTCAGCAAAGTCCCCTTGACTTGAGTGGCTCTGGCCCTTGAGGTGCCATGGCCCAGTGAAAACCCACCTCTGAAGAGGTAGAGGGTCTTCAGTCTCCATCTTACTTGACAAGTCAGCCCCAACATTTGTCCTGCTGTTTGGTCAGCCCTGCCCTGCTCTGGACCCAGCCCAAAGGCTTCCAGCTGCCGTCAATCCCCTGGGGAGAAAAGGAGTCGAGTTCCTGCCCTTGCCCTGTCTCTGTTTAGCACCCTACTCATACCTCAGAGCCTGATCTGGCTCCTTCCTGGTAGTTCAGCCTGTGGGGCCCTTGGGTGACTCCCCCTCACCCCTCACTGCCTGGGACATGGGACATAGGACAAACACTCCAGCCTGTTCTCTGTCTCACTTCCTGCCTGGCAGCTTGCCCTTTCCTGGGTGCCTTGGGCGGGACTGGCCTCTCTCCCCTCCCTGGGAGCAGAGTCACCTTCTCCAAGGCCTTCTGAGAACAGGCCTGAAAGGGGGTGGTGGCATGACCCCAGGGCTGGCGTATCTCCTCCAGGGCCAGCTCAGCTGAGGGCAGCCCCACATTCTCCTGATCTCTCTTCCCACATGATGACTCAGCAACCTACCCATCCCACCCCCATCCAGGCATAGCCGATTCTCCCCCCACCTCGGATTTGAGGATTCTGGGACCTTAGAGCAACATACGTCCCTCAGAGCCACAACCCCTCTCAAGGATCACCCCAAATCACACACATACAGAACAGCTCATTCATTTGAACATTCATGAACCAGGTTGGTTTTAGATGCAGAGGACATAGCTGGAACCAGACACTGTCTCTGCCTGCCCAGTGGAGGAGATAGACAGGTTGATTCAGAAAAAGCTCACAAAAAAATGTCAAATCACAACTTCCATGGGTGCTAAGAAAGGGGAGGGGTAGAGTGCTGTAAAGGTAAACACTGGAGACGTAATCATATTACCCTGGTAACTGCTCACACACCCAGGTATATGGTCGGGTATGTGCTCACTGACCACGCACAGGCCAAAGTAGCACATCCACAGAAAGGCAAGGCCCACCATGCTGTCATCCCCTCTTGCATGCACAATGGCATGCTCTAATCCCAAGTAAGCAGAGAATGGCCCTATCTCGCCAGGTCACTTGGGACGCCTGCATCCATTTGGGGCAGGGTCCTGAAGGCTAAGTGGTCCACCTCCCCTAGCCTCCTCAGCTGGGCAGATTTGACCCTTTCTCTAAGTGGTAGTGGCAGTGGCCTCTCTAGCCACTTTGCCTGTCTAATCCTGCCAGGGCTCCATTTCTGAGGAGGAAGTTCTGGGTAACAGCTAGCCCAATGCCTCCAGAACAGTGTCCCCCCTACCCCCAGTTTCTGTCCTAGGTGGAGGTGGGAGTGGGTGGGCTAGGGTCAGGCAAACAGCAAAGAGCAGAGACTTCCTGCCAACAGGATGGTGCTTGTTCCTCACACCCCTGGTCATTTCCTAGGGTCACCATTCTGCGAGCCAAACCTCTGGGCCTTGTTTCTCACACCCTGGGTCTTGGCCAGGCCTGAGTAAGCCCAAACCCTGGTCCCTGCTCATAGTGCTTAGGGACAGCACATGCTCTGGGCCCACATCCTTGACTCCCTCCTGGCGCATGTCTTCCTCACTTCTCTGGTCTCTGTCTTGGGGTGGAGTCCTCCCCCCATTCTTCCCAGGCTCAGCCCCTCACTTCGGTCTCCAGCCCATTTTTCTCTTGACTCTCCAGGCTCAGGCTTTAGTGGCAGCCCCCAAACCAACTCGTTGTATTTGGTTTTATATGCAGGGTCAAGCTTAGGGACCATAGTGTCTACTCCCCAATATTTTTTATAACCGTAATCAGGTGAGAATGAACATGCCAGGGGCAGGGCACAAGGAAGATGGAGAAAAGGGCAGACTTAAATGCTGAAGGACTCTTGTTTTAGGAAATAATTGGTTAACTGCCTCTTTTGAATTCTTTCCTATAAAGACAGGACCCTGTGCTCTGAAGACCCTCCTTTCCTCTTATCACGGGTCTCCAACTACACTGTGACTTCCTGGATGAGATGACATGAATGGGCCTTGAGGAGGAAAATCCACATTTGTTACGCCTCCTCTGTGCCAGACACTGGGCTGCCTATTTCATTTTATTCTCCCATTAATCCTTTTACAGGTGAGGAAACTGAGGCTCAGAAATTCAGTGAATTGCCTCAGACCCTACAGCCAGTAATGGAATCAGAGCTAACTGACTAAGATCTTGGGTAGGTGGGCCTTGGAATCCTGGAGGGGAATTGGAGAGATTGCAGGGGCCTGAAGGATTGCCAAAGGCTGGAGACCATCCCTCAGCTTTCTGGACTCTGCAAATACCCCAAACTAGTCCTCCCAGTTGCAGCAAGAGAACATGAATGAACACAAACACACACACACACACACACACACACACATCTTACATTGTTGGGGCAACAGTGCCTACCTCTGCCAGAACCTAGGTCTTAGGGTTCCTCACCAGGCTGCAGCCCAGCCACTCTAGCCCAGAATGACCAACAGATTTCACATGCCAGCCCCAGGGAAGGCTGGGAGGAGGCCATGACTCATGCCCATACCCCAATCTTCTATAGTCTCCCAAAGAGACTTCTGTAGCAAGGGACTAAGGAGATCAGTTCATCACCAGAGTACCCCACCATCCTTTTAAGAATCCTTGGGAAGCCTCTAGTTGGTCTCTATCCAAGCAGGTCAGGTTTACACTTAAGCTCCCTTGCCACAAGGGCTCCTGAGGGGTAAACAGAGGCTGGAGTGGGTTGGGATAGGGTAAGGAAACATTCCAAGACAATGCTGCCCCTGTTCTACTCTGATCGTTAGCCACTGTTGGGGAAACAAAGTTGCTGGTAATGACCAGATTTCTAGAGTTATCCCTGCTTGCCAGGAGGAGGGGGCTGCTATGATCTTTGCAGCAGGGTCAGAGAAGTAGCCTAGGTCCCTCTTCCCAGAGCCTAGAGAAAAATCACTGCTATCCCAGATGTGGCAGGGCATTTGGGTCTCAGGGAGCAGCTCCTGAGGCATTTCCCAGAAGGGAGGGTGGGACTGGGAAGCTCTGGATCAGGAGAGGAGATGCAGGGCCAGAGGGCCACATTTTCCTGTAGGGCAGGGGCAGGTCTCTGGGCTGGTAGACCCTCTTTCCTGGATGAGAGAAAGACACTCCTGAGTTTTCCCAGGGACACTGGGCCTGGCCCAAGGCAGCCAGGCTCCCTCCCACCGCCCAACCAGGGCCAGGAGATGAGTCAGAGGCTGTGGCCAAGAGCTTCCTCCTATACTTGGAGGAAATGAGCAAGGCTTTCTCAGATCTTCGAGTTATGAATCGTTTAAAAAGGAAGTACCCAGGGGAACTCTAGGGGCTAGGTCCAATCCAATGCAGTGTGGGGGTGGAGCCCCCAGAGGGGGAGGGGACAAGGTCTGCAGGGATGATGGGGCCCAGTGCCCAGAGTGGAAGGGCAGAGGTCACTGGGCTGTGTCCTGTCCCCTGCTAGACAACTGTATATATGATGAAGCAGTGAACAAAAAACTCCTCCCTCTTGTTTCTGCCCAGTAGCTTGGGACACGGATGCCTGGGTTTCTGGGCCACCTTTTGCCTCTAGAGGGTTAGCAAGGCAAGCTGGAGTCATGTCTACGCCTTTGGAGCACCCACTTATAGGACTAGGGGAGGAACCAGCTGTTGACATTTCCTGCAAAGAGGGGCCCTGCTCCCCCTCCTTTAGCTCTGATGTCTCTGCCCCTGCCCTATTTTCAGCCCCTCTTCCTCCAGCCTTCTATTCTGGGGCTGTGGTCACAGTTTATATTTGGGACGAGCACATCACAGTGCATCTGACCATTCCTGGCAGAGCTGCTAGCCCCAGGGAGTCCTGGCTCCAGGCACTGTGGTAACCTAGTGTGCCCGCCCCCATATCCTCCCTGTGGGGGAGGGAAGGTAGTCCTCAGGTACTCCAGATGGGAGAACATGAAAGGGGGGAGATCAGGAAGAACTGAATTTGGGGCAGGGAAATAGTGTCCTCAGTTAGGGAACAGAGGACCTGGTGGAGTGGGGAAGGGAGATAGGTCCCTAACTTAGGGGGAGAACAGGTGGTTCTAAGCCTCTTTCCTGCAACTGACCTTCCAGGCCTACCCCCAGTGATGAAGAGGGTGTCAGGGCTAGGTCCAGTCCTAAAGTGGGGGATGGGAGGAATACTATATTCTCTTTAGTGCTGCAGCCTTATTTCAGACCAGGAGCTCCAGGAGCCTGGAGGCAGGAACCACGGGCTCAGTCTAGCACTCTTTCTTCCCAGCTCCCATCCTGTATAGGAGCTGGCCTCCGGCTGGACGCACTTCTTCCAGGCCCACCTCAATTTGCCCCTTTGAAAAGAGCAGGACAGGAGGGGACTGCATCAAAACTCTGGAGGTGGGCACTGTGCTGCAGCCTTCCAGCCATGGCCTTGAAGCCGGGTCTCTGCTTCTCCCCAGGCCAAGTCCCTCCACCCCTCCCGTCAGCGCTGGGAGGCGGGGCTGGCCGCAGAGCGAGGAATGCAGGCTGGGGGCCCAGCCCCTGGGTGCACATTCCAGGGGAGACCCTAGGCCAGAGGGCAAGTTTACGCAACTCAGCGCCCAGCTCACGCTGGGAGCAGGGGAGAGCACCCCCGCCGACTCTCTCCTCTTCCCCACTACTCGAAGCGGACGGCGGGGCGGGAAACCCTAGGGGGTGGCAGTGAGCCTCCCAGAGTCCTGGCCCGGAAACAGCGCGCCGGAAAGGGCTGCCTGCGGGGGGCTGAGGGCGGCAATCAGGAGGGGAAGAGAGGTAGGGCCGGCCATCTGGAAAAGGGCCTCTCTCCGCACTGTGCACAAATCGGCTCTGGGACTCCTGCAAACTAGGGCAGGCCAACGGTTTAAAATTAGGCCGGCCCGCCCCCTCCCTTCCAGGCGCGGGCCGACCTGCAGCGGGTGTACGGGGTGGTGGGGGCGGTGACTCAAAGGGCTTTTCCACCCGTGCAGCCTCCTACTTTCGGCATATTCTGGGCCGGGCCACTTACCGGGGACTCACCCCACCCTGGGAAGTCTCTTCTCGGACAGCATGCCCAGGGGTGAGACTATCCCACAGGATTAAATCCAAACTCCAGACACCGCGCAAAGTCTTAGCTACCTCTGTGGCCCGCCCCGGGTCCTCCCCTCCTCGTAGTCCCGCCCTCACCTCACCTGAAGCAGGTGGAAGCTAGTCCCTCCCCAGCTCCGCCTCCTGGGTCCGCTACAGACCGAACAGCTATCGTCACTCTGCCCAGGGCAGCCACCCTGGCAGACGGGCCGTGAGTGGACCTCGAGCACCTCCCCAGGTGGGCTTCACTTCGAGGGGCAGCCCTCTTCAGTTTCCACTCAACTTGAGAGGGCGCCCCCGCAGGCGGGGCAGCGTGGACCCTGGGAGTCCGGCCCAAGACTCTCCCCGAGGAGAGCAAGAACTCCAGCCTCTCCCCAAGGGCACTTCCCACAGGCTTCCATGGCGCCGACCCCAAACCCCCGATCGCCCCCGACCTTTCACTAGCCTCCCTCACCTTGAGCGGCGCCCCCACTAGGCGGTGCAGCGCGGGTATCTGCGCGCCCAGGGGCAGCGCCCCGTCGAGGCTGCAGGTGGGGGGCCGGCGCGGCTCCGGGAAGTTGGCACATGCGAAGGGGTCGGTGTCTTCCAGGTACTGCACCCTCACCGTCACCACTGATACTGGCTCCTCGTCCCCCTGGTCTTCCCCGCCCGCCATAGCTCTGCCCGCGCCGCGCGCCTCCAGGTCGCTGCCAGGCCGCGGATTCTACTCAACTAACTCTGCTGTTTGGGCCGGGCCGGACCGGACGCCGCTGGAGGGGCGGAGCCAGACGGAGGCGGGGCCGATGAAAGGGGTGGAGCTAAGACTAGTCCCCTAAAACGCGCGCGGGGGGGGGGGGAACCACTGCCGGAGACGGGGCTTGCGCCAGCCACTCAAAGGGCCCAGAGGCGATCCCGTTAGCTCACTGCGAGGAGGGCGGGAAAACTCCAGCGCGCGCCCCGTCTTCGAGAGCGCGCCCAGGGCCAGGGGCTTTCTTTAGGTTTGGGGTGGATGAGGCTGCGTTCTCTTTGAAGACTGTTAAGGCAGGTGGGGCGGAAGTTTCTTCAAATAGTGGTCATCCAGGTCCCCCTTAGTTTAGGGACGAGATGGTCCTAATCCTTTCAGTTTGAGGGGTGAGTGGATGTGTTTCCCTCTTTTGGGGAAAGAGTGAGAGGGGTCCCTTTCAATTTGGAGCAAGAAGTGAGAATAGATTTCACCCAGTTTGAAGGAAGAGGTGTGACAGTTCCTTTAGTTGTGGGAAAAAGAGGGGGATGGGTGCCCTTCAGTTTTCTAGGAAAAGAATGGGATAAGTCAGTTTGAGAGACCAGGTAGAACAAGTTTCTCTCAGTTTGGGGGAAGAAGTGGGATCGGTGCTCCTCAGCTTGAATGAAAAGTAGAGACGATCCTCCTCTGTTTGGGGCGAGATGAGCCAAATGCCCCTCAGATTTGGGGGCAAAGTTGGGTGGATGCCTTCTCATTTGAAGGGAATCAATAGGCCTGATTTTCCATAGGTTCCCTTCAGTTTCATGGAAAAGGTGAGAACAGTTCCCTGCAGTTTGAGGGAAAAGGAGAGCCGGATGTCCTTCGGTTTGGGAAATGAAGAGGAACCGCGTCCTTCTCAGCCTGGAATGAGCTGGGCCAGGTCTGGGCCTTGGGGTTTCTGGGGACGTTGGGGGCAGACTTGTCTATCACGGCTTTCTGGGAGCGCCCAGTGCGCGTGCGCAGCTCTGGTCGCGGCGGGAGCCCGATGGGGGTCCCGGGCTCCGGAGCATGGCGCGGAAGGCGGCGGAACACTGCCCCCTGCTGTCTGCACCCGGCCGCGCCGGGGCCCGCAGCCTCCGCCCCGGGCGCGGGCTGCTCGCGGCCAGCT
>NW_007730443.1:119462-129975 GCF_000696425.1 Galeopterus variegatus
CCCCTCACGCCCGAGCCCCGCCCCTTGCGGACCCCAGCCCTCCCGCGGCGGGCTGCCCCTGGAGGGCCGCGGCCGCCCACCTCTCTGAATCCGGGTGGGGGCGGTTTGGGGAAGGTTTAGGGGAGCGACTCATAGGAGTAGGTTTCGGGACTTGGGGGAGGACTGCACTGAGGAATTTCCGGAGCTGGGGCTGATTAGAGGGGATGGAGGAGGGGGTCCCGACTACAGGCGTCCGGGGCAGGGTCTCGGAGTCCGGACCTGGCTTGGGGTTATCGGAGCCGGGATTGGGGGGAGCAGGCCCCACGTGCCTCTGACGCGAGGGCGCCCGGTAGGCAGCGGCGGCGACGCGGGGCGGGCGGCCGTACGGTGCCTGGAGTGCGGCTAGGCAGGCTGCAGGATGCTGCGCGCCGCACTGCCCCTGCTCGGACTGCTCCTGGCGGGGGCGGGCGCGGTCGAAGAGCCCACCCAGGACCCGGGGTTGCCGGGCGAGCCTCCCCCAGGCTTGGAGCTCTTCCGCTGGCAGTGGCACGAGGTGGAGGCGCCCTACCTGGTGGCTCTGTGGATCCTGGTGGCCAGCCTGGCCAAAATCGGTGAGTGCGTGTGTGCGTGCGTCCTGCTGGCGGGCGGCAGCGGCCCGCCCCAACCCCCCGGTCCCCAGATCCGGGCTGGCTTCTTGCATAGTGCTGTGACTTAGGTTCCGATTTCACAAATCCGGGCTCTCACCTAGTTCCTGCGCCGCCTCTTGTGGGTCTCTCCCCTCCCCTTGTACTCCCATGGGAGCTCTGAGGATTTGCCCGACTGAAGGGCTTCCCCCTCCAGCTCCATCTTTAGGCTCCTTTGCCCTCTCTACTCCCCGCTTCCGCTTGCAGTAAGCCCTGCTTAGTCTGGCCTCTCCTCCACCATTCCCCAGCCTGCCAGAAACCTGTCAGCCTTTGAGGACGTGTGGGACATTGAGGGGATGGTATTCTCTAGCGAACTCAGGAATCCTGGACCTGAAGAAACGGTCTTCCCAAAGGCCATGTCCAGATGTCCATTCTCTTGGGATACGAAAATGCAACTTTTCCTCTCGCTCTCCTCTGCTTCCCACTTCAGGATACTGCCTTCTTGTGCCTAGGTGTGGGAACCCCCCCTCCCATTCAGGACCACATTCTTCCCACTCCAGGGTATAATACATTTCCATTATTAGGGCCTTACTGTGTGCTGTCTAACCTAGATGCTTTCATACATCCGACCTCCTTCAGTTTTTACAACATTGAAGGTTGTGCTTCATAATCTTTTTTTCCCCGCCTGAATAGAGCTTCTTTTCCCTGCTTCTGCCCCTTCCTCCTCCTCCCTTCTGAGTAGTCAGTGGTCCCTCCTCCCACCAGAGACCCTCCTCCTCCCTGTTGTGCAGGCTCTGCTGTGGGGGTGACTAATTATAGCTGAGCGTTGCTACTCACTACCTATCCATGCTGGCACAGCCTGTACTCCAATCTCACCAGTACAGCCTTCATGTAGGAATCGCACAGCCTAGAATTTGCCCCCCTTCTCCCCCAGGGACACTGCTGGGGAGCTGGGCAGGAACAGCAGAACTCTCCATTCTGCAGTGGCAGCACAAGATTAATAATGGAAAGTGGGACTCAAAATGCCTTCAGGGAGCCTGGTTCTGCCAGAGAACAGGCTTTTGTGATGGGTCTTGGATTGCAGGGCTGGGGTTGGTGCATGCTGAGGATCTGAAGATGAAATAGGGTCCCTGAAGGAGAGGAGAGGGGGACCAAAGGTAGGGATGAGTGTGGGGAGACCTATGACTGAGCTTACCCTAGAGGGCCAGAAGCAATGAGAGCAAGGTGGGAGGAGCCTCAGATTTGGAGCCAAGAACTGAGTTTGCTAAGAAGTCTGTGAGTTGCAGGAAAGTTCATATCTTACTTAGGGTTTATTGCAACAGCTGTAGTTTTGCCTATAAATCATAGATTTTTCTAGTTTGGATGACACCTCCTATGGAGGTAGGAAAAGAAAGCCTCTTTCTCAACAGCCAAAAAAAAAAAAAAAATCCTTACAGAGGAGGGGAAAGATAGGCAGAATGTTCATGAACACCTTTCCCCAGCTTCCTTGCTAGACGGTTTTTTCCCTTTTATTCAACAGATATTCATGTAGAAACCGCTATGTGCGGGCCGGCCTGTGGCTCACTTGGGAGTGTGCGGTGCTGATAACACCAAGGCCACAGGTTCAGATCCTGTAAAGGGATGACCGGTTAGCTCACTGGTTGAGCAACACCAAGCCAAGGGTTAAGATCCACTTACCAGTCAGCTTTAAAAAAAAAAACTGCTATGTGCCAGGGACTGTCCTAGGCCCTTTGGGTGCAGCTTCCTCCTGCTCATTTTCTGCTCCTCTTTTCCTAGACAGATCTGTCATTTTTTTCCTTCAAAGGAAAATATTTAATTAACATTTCTTGCAAACCCGCTATGTGTCTGACATCATGCTAGGCATATTTTATATCGTTTTATCCTCACCCTTTATATGACAGATATTTTTCCCATATTACAGGAGAAGAAATTGAAGTTCCCATAAATTAAATAATTTGCCTGAGATCACATTGTTAGAAAGTGATAAGGCCAGAAGAAGACCTGGAGATCTTCTGACTGCTAAACCCAAAGCTTTTAAAACAACTGAGTCCTTAGTGAGCCCATATAATGAAAAGCATATTGGGCTAGCATGTCTACAATGCTCCTAGGAGGTATAAAATACATTATGGTTTGGTTAGGGAGACTGGACACAAGAACATTATATAGGTAATGTTCATTGAGAGCTTACTATAAAGCAGTGTGTGGAGTGCTTTTGAGTAGGTTGTCTTATTTAATCCTCACAACAATCCTATGAGATCATTGTTTTTATTCCAATTTTGCTGATTGGAACTGAGGGTCAGAGAGGTGAAGTTATTTTCCCCAAGGTTACAGAACTAGTAAATGGAGGACCTAAGCTTTGTTTTTGTTGTTGTTTGTTTGTTTGTTTGTTTGTTTGGTGGCTGGCTAGTAAAAGGATCTGAACCCTTGACCTTGGTGTTATAACACTGCACTCTGACCAACTGAGCTAACTGGCTAGGCCTGTTTTGTTGTTATTGTTTTTTGCTGGTTGGTACTGGGATTGAACCCTGGACTTTGGTGTTATCAGCACAATGCTCTAACCAAGTAAGCGGACCTAGGTTTGGAACCCAAGCAGCCTGGCTGCAGAGGCCCTGATTTTTACATCTTATGTTATGAAGATACGAGGTAGCATTTTCTCAGGTTCAAATAATGGCTATGGATAAGGGAGATCGTAGAAATGAGAGGTTCCCTGAAAATGAGAGTAGAGAGGAGGGGGCATTTCCAGAAAGGGAAAAAGCAAGCAAAGGTCTAGGTTACCATGGCTTGACAGACAGGAGTACCAAGAAATAGACAACTTTGGCTGCAGCTAGGATTTGTAGCCCAGGATGGAGATTCCAGAAGTCTTGAATTTATTTTCTCCACTCTTGGCCCCGGGGTCAGGGGTCCTGACCTCGGGTAATCTTCTAAGAGTGGGAGGTTATAGGCTGGTATGTAGGAGGGTGTTCTATACCCTCATACCTCCTGTCCTCTTCTTACATTGTAGTGTTTCACCTGTCTCGGAAGGTAACATCTCTGGTACCTGAGAGCTGCCTGCTGATTTTGCTGGGCCTGGTGCTAGGGGGCATTGTCTTGGCTGTGGCCAAGAAAGCTGAGTACCAGCTGGAGCCAGGCACATTCTTCCTCTTCCTGCTGCCTCCTATTGTGCTGGACTCAGGCTATTTCATGCCTAGCCGACTGTTCTTTGACAACTTGGGTGCCATCCTCACCTATGCCGTGGTGGGCACACTCTGGAATGCCTTCACAACAGGCGCTGCCCTCTGGGGTCTGCAGCAGGCTGGACTTGTGGGTGAGTGACCCTAAGACCTGGGCTGGCAGAGGGAGGCTTTGCTAGACCCATCACCCCACTCCTCTCTGGAGGTCCCATGCTGGTGACAGCCATGCCCTGGGAGCTCTGTCTAAGTCCCTCCCACCTTGAGTGCAAGGCAACACTCCCGATGAGTGTCAGCCCTCACTTAGGTCTCTGCCAGTCAAGTCTGGGCTTCTGCACCATGACAGCTGAGCAGGGGCCTGGCTCCCAGCTGTGTGTGGGCTGCCAAGCTGGGGAGCCTATGTTACCACTCTGTTGCCTCTTGCTCTCTGTTACCAAACTGCCACTTGCCAGCCCTGCTCCCCTGAGGCACAGCTCACCATTCCTGCAAGGGCCTACTGCCCTGGCTCTGCCCAGGCCATGTCAGGGTGGTCCCCTGTTTTTATTATTATTTTTAATAAATACATATTATACATCCACAAAATGGCAGGCACTACAGTAGGTGTTCTTTCCTTACTTATCCCACTGACTCTTCATAGCAACCCTGTTGGGGTATAATTTGTCCCATTGAATGGATGAGGAAATAGAGCCCCTTAAATTTGTTTGATATCAGGTCCAAGGTTAGCAGGAGAGGTCCATTTCACTGAGTCTCCTTTCCTTTAGGCTGCCCTCTCCTGCTACCTTCTTCTTCATTTCCTGCCCCAAGAAATCCATTCAACCCTGAATGTTGATAATTCAGACTCCTTTCAAGGTTCAAGGAGAGGTTTGCAATTCCCACGTGGGGACTCCAACCTGGTTTTCCTAATGAGATAGCAAACTACTGGGGGCAGGTAGGGGAGAGAGAACATCAGATCATAATAATAGTAGTAATCCTAATAAAGGTAATATCTACTGGGTGCTTACTATGTATTAGGCACTGGCTAATACATAGTATTATGAAAAAGTGTTAAAGAACTTTTTGAGGTAGATGTTATTATTCTCAATTTATACATGGGGAGGCTCACGGAGATTACACATGTTTATGTCCCACTTGTGGTGCTTTTCATATTATATTCGGCCCTTCTCCCTTGCTGAGAATTGTGAGTGTTAACCCTTTTGGCTGAGAATCACAGGTCTTGGGAGAAAGCGTTCTCTTTTTGTTATTCTCCCAGCCAGAGAGCCAATTTTCACTTGCTGATAGTTATTGTTACTGTTGCTGCAGTTTGTTTCTGTTTTGTTTTGGTCACTGACCAGTATGGGGATCTGAACCATTGACTGTTTTTTTTTTGTTTGTTTGTTTGTTTGTTTTTAAAAGATGACCGGTAAGGGGATCTTAACCCTTGACTTGGTGTTGTCAGCACCAGGCTCAGCCAGTGAGCAAACCGGCCATCCCTATATGGGATCCGAACCCGTGGCCTTGGTGTTATGAGCACCGTACTCTCCCGAGTGAGCCACAGGCCGGCCCTTTTTGTTTTTTTTTCTAAAGATGACCAGTAAGGGGATCTCAACCCTTGGCTTGGTGTTGTCAGCACCACGCTCTCTCAAGTGAGCCAACCGGCCATCCCTATGTAGGATCCGAACCCGTGGCCTTGGTGTTATCAGCACCGCACTCTCCCGAGTGAGCCACGGGCTGGCCCTCAACCCTTGACTGTTGCTGCAGGTTTTATTGCTAGCGTCACCTTAGCTTTTCAGGGTACATAGAGCTTTCTTAGCCATCTCATGGGTTGATTTTGGCAGCAGTCTTTTGAGGTAGGCAGACGAGGAGGTATGGCTAAGAGAAGTCATGTGACAATGGCACAGCCAACATCACACAACTGGTAACTGGCAAAGCCAGGCTTTAGGCATAGGCAGCTTGGCTCAAGTCTCCTGACTTTCTTGGGGCAGGAAATGAGGAGGTCAATGCTCTCTTCACCATTCCAGGTCCTTTTCCAGCTTCTTTGTTTTATCAGTGGGGGTGGAGTCCAGGCTTGTCCCCGGGAATGCTATGGGAGACTTGGTCGTCCTCACCAATTACTGACCTGTCTTCCATCTCTCCTTTGCAAGCCCCTAAGGTGCAGGCTGGCTTGCTGGACTTCCTGCTGTTCGGGAGCCTCATCTCAGCGGTTGACCCCGTGGCTGTGCTGGCTGTCTTTGAGGAGGTGCACGTCAACGAGACTCTCTTCATTATCGTCTTTGGCGAGTCCCTGCTCAATGATGCAGTCACTGTGGTGAGAGTGCTCTGATGGCTGCTATCCCGGACCCCCGGCTGCCGTGCTGTATCCCCTGGCTTCCCTGGAGAAGAAATATGGTCTGAGCTTTTACCCTCCCCAGCAGTGCCAGTTGCTGCCTCCCCCATTGCTCCTGACGCTCTTCTTCTCACTCAGGTGCTGTACAAGGTCTGCAACTCCTTTGTGGAGATGGGCTCTGCCAACGTGCGGGCCACTGACTATCTGAAGGGAGTCGGTCAGTATTTCCTCCCTTTCAGCTGCCATTGGAGGTCTGCCTCCCCCGGGGTGCCAAATCCCTCCTGCCCCACATCAGGACAGATGAGCATTGGGTTGCCTCATTTCCTCCCCTAGTCTATGGAAAATGGGATCTGGGAGGGGCTTGCCCTGGATCCTGGCTCTAGGATCTGGAGCCCTGGGGATTGCAGTGGGCACCATCCTTCACTCCCTGCCAGGTAGCAGTCTTGTCAGCCCGGGTAGGGTCCAGGCCAGGGATCATGCTGACAACCCACTCCTCCCCCAGCCTCCCTGTTTGTGGTCAGTCTGGGCGGGGCAGCCGTGGGCTTAGTCTTTGCCTTCCTCCTGGCCCTGACTACACGCTTCACCAAGCGGGTCCGCATCATCGAGCCGCTGCTGGTCTTCCTCCTCGCCTATGCAGCCTACCTCACTGCTGAAATGGCCTCACTCTCTGCCATTCTTGCGTGAGTCCTGGGGGCCTGCAGGCAGGCAGCTGGGAGGGGGCACTGGAGATGGTTGCCCCTCATATGGACAGAGGCAGGACCCTGAAGAGTCCATAGGTTTCCCTGAGCTGTTGTGGTAGTGGAAACATCAGACTCTGCTGGGGCAGCAGTAAACCTCAAATAATATTCCAGGAGCTGCCTCCAGAACTGTCCTGGGCTCCCCAGACCCCAATCCTCCTCTGCCTTAAGTTCTCTCTGGGGTGGGAGCTGAGCTGGAAGTAGACTTCAAGGTCTGGGGCCACCAGCTTTGGTGACCACAGCACTCCAAAAGGTGCCTCAGAGAGTCTGCTAGTCAGAGCATGTTTCTTCCACCTTCCTCCAGAAGGCACTGAGTGGGAAGCCTGGAGATTTGGACCTTTATTCCAGGACCACCACTAACTAGCAATCTTCATACCTCTCTGGGCTTCGGCTCTGAGAGACTGACATGCTGCGCTGGGCAACTCCCCCTCCCTCCAGCAGCATACTCCAACCCCAGAGGCTGAGCTCCTTGGAACCTGTCTCTCCCTTCCTCTCCCAGGGTGACCATGTGTGGCCTGGGCTGTAAGAAGTATGTGGAGGCCAACATCTCCCACAAGTCACGCACAGCTGTCAAATACACAATGAAGACCTTAGCCAGCTGCGCTGAGACCATCATATTCATGCTGCTTGGAATCTCAGCTGTGGATTCTTCTAAGTGGGCCTGGGACTCTGGGCTGGTGCTGGGCACCCTCTTCTTCATCCTGTTCTTCCGAGCCCTCGGTATTCCCGGCACCCTCTGCTTTCCCACTGTCCTTCATGTCCCCTCCCTCCCCGCAGCTCATTCCCCCATCCAAGTCCACATCCTTGTCAATTCCTAAGCCTCCCCTGTTGCTTACCTCTCCCAGCCCCTGTTAGACCTGGGATACTTGGTGCCATCCACTCCCGGTGTCCTCCACTCCCAACGCCTTGCTCCCACTGGCCTCCCTCCTGCTGTAGGCGTAGTCCTGCAGACGTGGGTGCTGAATCAGTTCCGGCTAGTCCGTCTGGACAAGATTGACCAGGTGGTGATGTCCTATGGGGGCCTGCGGGGGGCTGTGGCCTTTGCTCTCGTCATCCTCCTGGATAGGATGAAGGTTCCTGCCAAGGACTACTTTGTGGCCACCACTATTGTAGTAGTCTTCTTCACAGTCATCGTGCAGGTAGGAGTGCCCATGAGGCTGGGTGGGGAGAGGGTCCAGTGGACCCTGGGAGAGTCTCGAAGCCTATGGGACAGAGGCACCTCTTCCCGTTGGGCGATGCAGGGACCTGACTTTCCAGACCTTGAGTACAGTGCGGTGGGGCTACAGAAGCTGAGGCTTAACTATGGGGAGAGAAAGGCAGCAGGGAACTGAATACGAGGAACAGCAGGAACCTCCTGCCTGTCTGTAGGGCTTGACCATCAAGCCGCTGGTCAAGTGGCTGAAGGTGAAGAGGAGTGAGCATCACAAACCCACCCTGAACCAGGAGCTGCATGAGCACGTGGGTACCAGAACCCCATCCCTCCACCTGTCCCTCTCTCCCTTCTCCTATTTTGGGCAGAATCCTGATCCAGTACCCCTACCCATCCCCCTTCTAGACTTTTGACCACATTCTGGCTGCAGTGGAGGACGTTGTGGGGCACCATGGCTACCACTACTGGAGGGACAGGTGAGGGAGCTGCCCCGAGGCTCCTTCAGAAGCAGCAGCCCCACCAGCCAGGGCAGCATGGGGGATGTGCCACACTTCTGAGAAGGGACCTAGCCAGGTTGAGGCTGGGTGACCTCTGCCTGAAGCCCTTCAGTGGCATCCCAGTGCTCTCAGAATATGATAAAGCTCCCCAGTCTGGCCTGCTCGGCCCTGCATGGTCTGGCACCTGCTGGACTCCAGCCTCACTGTGCTTTGCTCTATCTTTGACCATCTGCCAGCTAATTACAGGGACCCTGTTTGAGAGCCGTGGGGTCCACCATGCTCCCCCAGCCTGGCTACTGGGACCTTTGCACATGTTGTTCTCTCTACTAGAACACTTCCTCACCTCCCTCTCACTTAACTGCTGTCCAATCTTCAGATCTCACCAGAGACATCAATTCCCTGACTGGGACAAATCCCTATCACATTCTATAATTATCCTTTGTTGTTCTTGTCATGATTGCAATTTTATGATTTGTAATAACTTCAGTTAATGTTGGGCTTTCCCGTAACACTGTAAATTCCAAAGGGCAGGGACTAGCCTTGAGAGTCTCCCTGGCTGAGGCCCATACCAAGAAAGCCAGGACAGTGCTGGTGGTATCCCTGCCCTGTCTGAGGAAGGGCCAGCCAGCCAGGCCTCCGGGATGGTACTCAGGGCCTGGCATCCTCTGTAGGTGGGAGCAGTTTGACAAGAAGTACCTGAGTCAGCTGCTGATGCGGCGGTCAGCCTACCGCATCCGCGACCAGATCTGGGATGTATACTACAGACTCAACATCCGGGATGCCATCAGCTTCGTGGACCAGGTGGATTAGCAGCTATGAGGTGGGCCAGTGGTGGGTGGGCAGGTGGCCAGCAGAGCAGGACAGAAAGGGACACCAGGCAGGCAGGCTTGTTATCAGGAAGCAGGGATTGGGAATTCCCAGCTGGCTCAATGGTCTTGTGAAGTGGCAGCTGCAGGAATCAGCCTGGCCTGGTGCTGACATTCAGAGTCTGGCAGGCAGCACAGAAACGTGGGAAACAACTGGATTCTGGAGTCATCAGATGTGGTTCAGTTGTTATCAGTGCCCAGCTTGTGACCTTGGGTAAGTCACTTATACTCTGAGCCTCATTTCCTCAGCCGTAGGAAAGCAGGAATAGGGGCTGGCCAGTTAACTCAGCTGGTTACAGCGCAGTGTTACAACACAAAGGCCAAGGGTTCAGATCCCTACCAGTCAGCTGCACACACAAAAAAAGGAGGAACCAGAGTATCTATGTCACAGCTTTTGTGTGGATTCAGTATGCCTAGCACATATTCAATAATTGCCTAGCATAGTACCTGTCATATCAAAAGAGTAAAATAAGTGTTTTTTGTTTGTTTTTAATGGCCGGCCAGTACAGGGATCCGAACCCTTGAAAAATACGTGTTAACTATTGTTATTCTCTTTATTATCCTCTGATTATCTGGGCTACCCTCCATCTGACTGCCATCTGACCTTGGTCTTGACCCCTGCAGGGAGGCCACGTCTTGTCTTCCACAGGCCTCACTCTGCCCTCTATGCCTAGCCGCAATTCTGTGGCAGAGACCTCTGTCACCAACCTGCTGTGAGTCCTTGAGCCCCTTCCCCTTCCTCCAGCTCCTCTCCATTGGGTCCTCTTTCCAAATCTCTTCTGGGGAAGATTCATCAGTGCCTCTGTCTCTGCCCTTCCCCTGGCCTGTGCCTCCTGTCCCTTCCCCAGCACATGTGTCCCCCGCCTCCTGCAGGAGGGAGAGTGGCAGCGGAGCGTGTCTGGATCTGCAGGTGATTGACACCGTACGCAGTGGCCGAGACCGTGAGGACGCTGTGATGCACCATCTGCTCTGCGGAGGCCTCTACAAGCCACGCCGCAGGGTGAGGGCAGGCAGGGCATGAGAGTTGCGAGGGGCTTGGGGGTGGTCTGGGGAGGCTGTGATCAGAGGCTTAAGAAGCAGTTGGTTCCAGCATGTGGAGAGCTGTGGATACCCAGCTGAAGAGTGTGGCCTTCCTCTGTCAGTAATAAGAAACCTTTGCTTTTTTTTTTTTTTTTTTTTTTTTTTTTTTTTT
>NW_007730443.1:130085-144799 GCF_000696425.1 Galeopterus variegatus
TCAGTAAAAAAAAACCTTTTTTTTTTTTTTTTTTTTTTTTTTTTTTTTAAGAAAGGGTTGGCTCGATCTGAGCACTGTTTAAGGATACCTTTTCTGGTAGCAGAGTACAGAGCAAATTGGAGGGGTGAGTTGAGAGGCTGGGAGAGTCAATTGGGAAGCTGGAGTGAAACATTGCAGATTAGAGCTGGGTGGTGGGAAGGGAGAGGAGCACATACGACTAGGTAACCGGCCCTGAAGGGGAGAGGAGGAGATAGAGTACAGGGGGCCTGGATGGTCACTGGAGAATGATGGGGTCACAGACAGAAGCAGGAACTGAGGAAGCCTGTAGGACCAGCTTTGCATGGGGAAGGCAGGCATCTGTTTTAAGTAACATGAATTAGTCCAACGCAGATCATGAAGCTTTGCAGTTCTAAAGGCCCAGCTCATCCAGTACAGAATCTGTTACAACCCCACAAGGGGGCAGCAAGCCATTACCTTGAACCTTTCTGAAATGAGAAGCCAGCTGTTAACCCTTCCTGGCAGTTTTAACAGTCAAAGCTCTTTCTACTGGTGAGACAGAATCAATTTCCTTTAATTTGCACCCACTGGTCCTGATTTGACTCTGCAGCTCTGCAGAGTAAATCTTCAAAGGTTGCGAGATGATTCCCTTCTACACAGGCCCTCTTGCCCTCAGGCCAGCATCTCCTGCCCCTGGTGTGTCCTCTCTGGCCTTAAGAAACTGGGCCCAGAATGGAAAGTGCTACTCTAGGTGTGGTTGGCCAGGGCAGGGCAGAGGGGCTTTCTTACCTTTGTAGTTCTAGAATTTGCCATTCTTTTCCCACAGCCCAGGATCCCTCCAGCTTTGGCTCACCACCCTGGTGCCCTATATTGTTTCTCATTTATTCATCACCCAGCTCCAATAATTATCAATGCATGGTTAATTTTGTTACATTCTGTAGCCCCTCCACACCCTGCCCACACTTTTCTCAGAGCAAACTCCAGACATCATATCACATCATCTCTATTTCAGGATGTATCTCTAGGTGACAAGAACTCTTACATCCAGTTAGTGTTCAATAAATATCTTTTTCCAGCTGCTCTGTTCAAATCAGGATCCAAATAAAGTCCACACTTTGCATTTGGGAAATATGTCTCTTCATTTAAAAGAAAATCTATAATAGTTCCTTTTCCCCCCCCCCCCCCCCCCCCACCTTGCTATTTATTGGAGAAACTGGATACTTTGTCTTGGAGAATTTCCTGTTTTCTAGATTTTGCTGATTGATTCCAGTAGTATTGTTAACATTCCTCCATCTCTGTATTTCCTGGTTATTAAATCTGCTCAGAGCCTGATCAGATTCAGGGACATCCATAGGTATGCTATGTGTTTCTTATTGTGTCACATCAGGAAGTACATAATGATTGGTTGTCTGTGTGTATGTGTGTGTGTGTGTGTAAGATTGGTCAATGGGTTCAATCCAGTCAATTCTTGTGTAGTCAGTTTTTTAAGAAACTGGAGTAAGTTTGTGCTTATCCTGTTAAATCTCATCTTATTTTAGCCCATCATTTCATTGTTTGGATTCCATGTCTGCCACCAAATGTCTCCTTCTCAGATTCATATCATCTGAAAATTTGCTAAGCCTGTTAACTGTATTCATCCAAATCGCCATAGAAGTGTTGAACAGGATAGAGCTGAGGACAGAGCTCTGTGGCATGCTACTAAAGACTTTCCTCCAGACTGACATGGAGCAAGCGTTTTTTGGGTATGGTTACTCAACCAGTTCTGAATCCACTTAGTTATACCATAACACAATCCATAATTTGTCATATTCTTTAAGAATAACATTAGAGAGAGACAGAAGTATCTAGTATGCAGTTAGAAAGATAAGATTATAGTTTAAGAGACAGAAAAATCTGGAAGCAATCTATGTCAGAGGTTTTCTCACCTGGATAAATCAGAATCCCCTGGGGAGCTCTCAAAAATACATATTGCTGGCTTCACCTCCTGGAGATTCTGATTCTGTAGTATGGAGTAGGACTAAGAATCTGTGTGCTTAGTAAGTCCCCAGGTGATTCAAATGCAGCTGTTCTGATGACTAGAGGTTGGGGACCACAGATCTATATCATTGGGACAGCTGAATCCAGCCGGGAGAATGGATAAGTTCTCTGGGGAGAGCAAGTATTTAGAAGGGTGAGAGGAGGGCCACAGATAACACTGTGAGGAATGCACATGGGAGAAGAGGAAAGGGAGCCAGCAAAGGAGAAGAGAGAAAAAAGAACTCTTGAGAGGCAGTAGCAGATGGTGTCTCAGGCCTGGGGCAGAAGGAGGGGGCTGGATGCTGCACACAGGCCAGACTGGTACCTAGGTAGAGGTCACAGCACTGGTGACCAGAGTGAAGGCGTGATGTGGAGTTTTGGACCTCGGAGTTGCATTTCTGGTATTTAAGGAAGTAATGTGTATGAGGAAAAGTGTCAGAATCAAATTTTAAAAGGTTAGTAGCAAAAGGTAGGCATTGGTGTCAATAGAAAGGCTTTCTCCAAGGAGGCCAGGGCAGGAGCTGGCTTGAAAGCAGAGGGAAGGAGCCATTGGTGAGGGAAGGAGTGAAGATGCAGGAGAGAGGAGAAATAGGAGGGAGCAGGGAGCTGGTGGAGGCAGGAGGGAATGAGCTGAGCATAGGGGAGGCTGGGGTTGGGGCATGGTGAGCCCGGTGAAGGAATGGACCCCTTCACCCCCAGGAGAGAGGTGCACCTCCTGGTGCGTAGCTAGAGGAGGGGGGCAGGTGGGGGATTTGAAGACAGCTCTTAGAATTTGTTCAGGGAAGCAGAAAACGTGAGTTACAGGAAAGAGACCAGACTGGGGATGTGAGGCCAGACAAGATGATTTGGAACACCCTGGCAGTACTTTGGGTGATTATGCCAGATAATGAGAAGGTTGCTAAGCAGCCAAGGGCAGAGATGAAGGCAGTCTAGGTGAGTATGTAGTGGGCTTGGTCTTCATGAGAAAGAGTTAAAAAGAGCAGATAATGGGGGTGGGCCTGAATTGGGCACAGATAGTTGTTGGGGCTGAGAGAGTCCAGGGTGTCAGGGGAGATTGTTATGGACGTCCGGAGTGCAGCCTGGGGTGTCACGGTGGTGGTTGTAGAAATGGCTATCTGGAGTCCAGCTGGAAAGGATCTTGTGTAGCTAGAAGGGGGCAGGTGGACTGGGTGTGTGGACCAGGCTCAGATAAATGGAGGTACAGAGAAGAAAATGGCCCCCATGGTCTCCTAGTAGTCCCTGGGGACAAGACACAGGGTCAGCTGCCTCCTGTCCTATCAAATCAGAGAGAAGTGGGGAAGGGCAGAAGGAGATGGGGAAGGCCAGTTTAGGTGGAATAAGTTCTGGGATAAAGGGAACTTTTTCCCCAGTGAAGTGAGAACACAGTCTCTGGCTGGGTTCCTATTGTATTTTTGGTTTTGTTTTTTAATTCATGGCTCCTTCTGGAAAAGCTGGGCTGGCAGGGCCTGTGGTGAACATGTTGGGGCTGTGGCCTGGGGTTCCTGTGGGAGGCCAAGGCACCCAGCTTCATAGCAGGGTGGGGCTGTCATTGCCAGTACAAAGCCAGCTGCAGCCGCCACTTCATCTCAGAGGATGCGCAGGAGCGGCAGGACAAGGAGGTCTTCCAGCAGAATATGAAGCGGCGGCTGGAGTCCTTTAAGTCCACCAAGCACAACATCTGCTTCACCAAGAGCAAGCCACGACTGCGCAAGACTGGCCACAGGAAGGCATGTCCTTTCTCTGGGACTCCTTTTTGGGACTGGAGGCTGACAGCACAGTTTTGAGACCCCAAGTATTGGAATCCAGCCTAGGGGGACTCCTAGTTGGATAGTCCTCAGGGACTTGATGGTTGCAGTAGTTTGGGTTCCCTTTTAGATCTTCCTGGAGCACTAGAAGGGTAAGGTGAGGCCTTCAGAGGGAGAGCAGCTTCTTGGCCATGTGGTCACCTGCTGGGAGGCAGCAGGACCTCCTATCAGAGATGATATGGGCAGGAGGAAGGGGGGTTCCTTTGAGGGCAACTCCATGAGCACTAACTCAGCCCAGGCTGATGCATGCAGTGCCTTGCTGGGGCATGGGTTATTCAAGCCTCCACGGTTCTTGCCTGGCTGACCAAAAGATGATAGAACCATTGAGATAAACACAAATCCCCTCCCCTGCTGTGTTTGGAAGTCTTGTCCTGTTGACCCCACCAGATGACAGGGTTGAGGTGTGGAGCCAGGGCCAGAGGCTCAGGTTTTCTTTCTTGGTCCTCAGAAGGATGGTGTGGCTAATGCTGAGGCTGCAAATGGGAAACCTCAAGACCTGGGATTTCAGGACACAGGCAAGCAGGGAGGAGGGGTGGGATGAGGATGGGAGAGAGGAGGGGGAGGGCAGGGGCCCATCAGCCAGAATCCTGGAGGACCTCTGGGGTGCATTTAGCACCATGTGCTGGGGCTTTCCCCTCAGGGACGAGAGGGGCACTTTTGATTTCAAAGCTGGAAATGTTCAAAGCACTTATTAGACAATATGTGATGGGAGGCATCTG
Source organism: Galeopterus variegatus (assembly GCF_000696425.1). Taxonomy (NCBI): domain Eukaryota; kingdom Metazoa; phylum Chordata; class Mammalia; order Dermoptera; family Cynocephalidae; genus Galeopterus; species Galeopterus variegatus. The sequence goes on from NW_007730443.1 coordinate 134,623, forward strand.
GTTATAGGCCCTGAGGACTTGGAAAAGGTATCATGGAGAAGGAAGAGCTGGTCTGAGCCTTGGAGGATGAGTGGACCCTGGGGTCTAGTGTCCCATCTGCAAAACCAGTTTTGTGTGAGCTGAATGTTAATGGGCCTTCCAGCTTTCCAAATGCTCACATTTTCAGTTGATGATGGGATCTGGGGCTGACAGAAGAGGATGGGGGAGCTGGAAAGTGTGACCCTGATGGCCTCCTGTGTGGACTTAGCTTCTTCTGGTTGCCTCCTCGGGCTCTGCAGTCTCACTTCCCTTCTTCTCAAGCCTCCTACCCTTAGGCCAGTGCTCAAAACAGCCAGAGGAGAAAGCAGGTGCTTCCTACCAATGTGGCCTCTGCCTGGGGGGACAGGGAGCTGGCCTAGGGTTGTGCAGTACCAAGAGGCAGCTGCTGGGCTGGCTGCCCCGACTCAGCTCTTGTCCCTGTCCAGCTGCTGTGATATTAACCGTGGAGTCTGAAGAGGAGGAGGAGAGTGACAGTTCAGAGACAGAGAAGGAGGACGACGAAGGGATCATCTTTGTGGCTCGGGCCACCAGTGAGGTCCTCCAAGAGGGCAAGGTCTCAGGTAATGGCTTTCTTGCTGCCTCCCTCCCCTCTGGAACACACTGGTTTCCTCCCTCTTCATTCATGGCCTCTACTCCAGACAACTCCCTTTTCTTATTTACTAGTTTATTCACCAACCAGCTTTTACTGAGCATCTCCTTTATATCAGACACCTGACATACACCATCTGATTCAACCCTCACAACAACCAAGATGGGGAAACTGAACTCAGAGCCTAAGGGACTTGTGACTTGTCCAGCATCACACAGCAAAATCAGAATTTGCATCTGACCCATCTGACTCCAAAGCCTCCAACCTTTCACTGTCACACTGCCTCCCTTTACAGGCGGGTGAGGAACATGAGGTGGTATGCACACCTAATGGTAGGCTCTGCTGTGACCCCTGCTTAGCACACCTGCCCTTAGATACAGCCCTAGGTGAGGTGGCAGCCTCACCAGGGGGAGGAGCCTGAATTCATCAAAATGGAATCATTGTGGATAAAAAAACGATATACAGTTGACCCTTGAACATGGGTGAATTGCATGTGGGTCCACTTATACACAGTTTCCACATCCATGGATTTAACCAACTTCTCAGATCAAAAATACAGGGAGGGATTGAGGGAGGGAAGGAAGGAAGGAAGGGAGGACAAAAGGAAGGAAGGAAGAAAGAAAGGAAAAAAAAACAATATTCTAGGGATACAGAACTGGCTTATAAGGAGGACCAACTTTTCATATCCATGGATTACACGGGGCCTACTACTTAAGCACTTAACCACTTAAGTTACTTGATTACTTAAGTAACAATTTGGGGAAAGTTATACATGGGTTTTCAATTGCTTGGGGGTTGGAGCCCCTAACTCCTAAGTTGTTCAATAGTCACCTATGTTTGTACCTAATCCACTCATAATATTAGATATCACTGGTGGTTGTCTTGAACCAACCACCGATGTCTTTTTTAAAGTGTCTTTTTAAAAAGTTTTATTACAGAAAATTTCAAAATATACAATGATAGCACAGTAAAATAAACTCCCATCTATCCATCACCTAGCTTCAATAATTATCTACGCCTAGTCAATCTCATTCAACCTGTACCCTCACCTATGCCCCTGGCTCCACTGGGTTCTTCCGAAGAAAATCTCAAATATCACTTTATTAATAAATACTTCAGCAGGTATCTCTAAAAGATAGGATTCTTTTTTTTTTTTTTTTTTTTTTGGCGACTGGCTGGTACTGAAATTGAACTCTGGACCTTGATGTTCAGCACCATGCTCTAACCAACTGAGCTAACCGGCCAGCCCTTCTTTTTTAAAAAAATATTACCACAATACCATTACCTACCATATCTAAAATCTTTGTCATCAAATATCTAGTCAGTGTTCAAATTTCCCTAATTGGGGGCTGGCCTGTGGCTCACTCGGGAGAGTGCGGTGCTGATAACACCAAGGCCACGGGTTCGGATCCCATATAGGGATGGCCGGTTCACTCACTGGCTGAGCGTGGTGCTGACAACACCAAGTCAAGGGTTAAGATCCCCTTACCGGTCATCTTTTAAAAAAAACAAAAACAAAAACAAAAAAACCTAAATTTCCTTAATTGTCTTAATATTTTTTTTACAGTAGGTTTGTTCAAATGAAAGTCTAAATTAGGCCCACACATTGCATTTGTTTGATAAGTCACTTTTAACCAACAGCAGTGGTTCTCGGGGGGGGTGGTAGTGAAGTGACATTTGGCAATGTCTGGAGATATTTTTGGTTGTCACAATTGGAGAGGGTACACTTGCATTGAGTCGGTAGAGGTCAGGGATGCTGCTAAACATCCCACAGTGCACAGGCCAGCCCCTGTAACAAAGAAGTACATTATGAAATGTATTGATGCTATGATTAGAAGTAAAACTATATCTCTTGAAAGACCTGGAATATGAAAATTTAATGACAACAACAAAAAGCTAAAACAACAAAATCCCTTAGTGTTCACCTTTAGAGGAATCTAAGGAACTAACTCTTTGGTCTGAAAGGAAAGAATCAAGATGTTAATGTTGTCACGTTTGAAAAACCCTGATCTATAGGTTCCCCCTCCCACTACTTTTTTTTCCCCTTTCAATGTATTTATTGAAGAAACCAGGTTATTTGTCCTGCAGTCTTTCCCTGCCTGGACTTTGCTGATTGCATTCCCAAAGTGTTATTTAATATATTTCTGTGTCCCTTACATTTCCTTTAAGCCTATAATTAAATCTATATCAGATATTAGTTTTAATTATTGGTGAAGAATACTTCATAAGTGGTGATGATGTACTCCCTAATGCGTGCTATTGGGAAACACATACCATATGGTTGTTTCTTTTGTGAGGTTAACGATCACTGGGTTCAGATGCTGTTCCCCTGATCCATCCATCATCAAGTTCCCCATTAGCTTTTTGTTAAATGGTCTTAGCAACCATTGATGACCATTGCCAGATCCAGCATTTCATTAGGGATTGCACAATGGTGATCTGCATCTATTTTTTCATCTGCACTTATTAGGAGTAATTCTATTTTTAAAAACTCCTCCTCATCAATTATTTGGTTATTTTGAGGTACAGTTCATACAGGAAAGAATGGATAAATGCTTGATTGTTTCCTTTCATCTATCAGTTTTCAGACCACGGAGTTAGTTCCCTGGAATCCTCTAAAGGTAAACACAGGGTTTTTGTTGTTTTAGCTTTTTGTTGTCATTAAATTTGGTATTCCAGGTCTTTCAAGAGACAGTTTTACTTTTTTTTTTTAAAGATGACCGGTAAGGGGATCTTAACCCTTGACTTGGTGTTGCCAGCATCACGCTCACCCAGTGAGCGAACCGGCCATCCCTATATAGGATCCGACCCCGGGGCCTTGGTGTTATTAGCCCCACCCCCCCCCGAGTGAGCCACGGGCCGGCCCGCGACAGTTTTACTTTTTTTTTTTAAAGATGACCGGTAAGGGGATCTTAACCCTTGACTTGGTGTTGCCAGCATCACGCTCACCCAGTGAGCGAACCGGCCATCCCTATATAGGATCCGAACCCGGGGCCTTGGTGTTATTAGCACCACACTCTCCCGAGTGAGCCACGGGCCGGCCCGAGACAGTTTTACTTTTAATCATAGCTTCAATACATTTCATAATGTACTCAATCAAGTTTATTGGACTGCTCAGGACTTTATCAATGAACAGATACTTGCTGAGCGCCTATTATTTGCAAGGCATGGTGCTTGACTTTGGAGAGCTGGGTGTAGTAGGGAACCAGAGGGCTTCTCTTTCCCAGGTTTCCTCTTTCAGAACCTCAGACTTCCTGTAAAATTCGGCTGCCTACAGTTCTGGGATTCTCAGTTCATGCCCCTGTGCTGTGTCATCCCCCTTGCGGCACAGCTTCTGCCTGCTATTAGGTTGCATGAGTTCACTTCTGGGCTCCGTCCCACCAAAGAAAGGGTTGTGGTGGGTGCTCAGGCAGGGCGCCCAGTAGCAAAGCCTTTGGCCTGGAGCCTCAAGGTCTTTCTCTCCTCTGCTGCCACCTCACTCTGGCTGGCTGGCTGGCTGGCTGGGATGGGGCTTGGCAGGACGTGGTTTCTGAGATTGGTGCTTCAAATTGCTTGAGGGTGATTGAAGATCGGGCTCTTTTCCTGCCTAGATCCTGCTTTCCCTCACTTTAGTTACTTTCATTTGTTCAATATTTATTTCTTGAACAACTACTAAGTGCCCACAGCTCTGTGCTAGGTGCTGGGGGTACAATGGAGAGCAAGCAAGACATGCATCACATAATCGTACAGATGGATGTGATATGGCACCATGGGATGAATTTACTCAGGAAAATGTGCTTATACTTGAGAAGGAGTCCACTGTATTGGTAACGAGCTCATGTGTACTCTCTCTCCCCAGGAAACCTTGAGGTGTGCCCAAGCCCACGCATCATCCCCCCTTCCCCAACCTGTGCAGAGAAGGAGCTACCCTGGAAGAGTGGGCAGGGAGACCTGGCAGTGTACGTGTCCTCAGAAACCACCAAGATTGTGCCCGTGGAAATGCAGACAGGCTGGAACCAGAGCATGTCATCCCTGGAGAGCCTAGCATCCCCTCCCTGTACCCAGGCACCGACTCTGACCCACCTGCCTCCCTGCCCACTGGGCACCGAAGAGCCACAAGCCCCTCTCAACCTGCCTTCTGATCCACACCCTAGCTTCGCCTTTCCCCCGAGCCTGGCTAAGGCTGGCCGCTCTCGCAGTGAGAGTAGCGCTGACATCCCCCAGCAGCAGGAGCTGCAGCCCCTCATGGGCCACAAGGACAACACCCGTCTCAGCCCGGGCATTGCTAACTCCCACTGGTGCATCCAATTCAACAGAGGTGGCTGGCTGTAGCCCAGGGCCTAGGGAGGAGCAGGAGGCAGAGCCCCTGTGGGAAAGTGTTCCCTGGCCAATGAGCAGAGAAGCCCACTCAGCCTAACAGGGGGCCACAGGGGTCTGGACTGAAGTAACATCTGGGCTTCAGGTCAGAGTGGTCTGAGCTGAAGGGACCCTCCCTGCTCCTAACCCCTACCATCTTCCATTTCGGTAAGGCTCAGGATCCAGTTCAGAGCTTCTATGGGCTAGGCCCAGAGGCTTGGGTAGCTGATGCCCCTTCCCCAATGACTCTTCTTGAGATCACTGTAGGCAGCTGCTCCTGCCTCCAAAGCAAGGGCATCACTTCTCAGTTGATGCTGGCCTTCCCTGCCCTCCACCCCTCCCCAGCACCAGGTCAGGGACAGTGCCCTGGCAGTGAGGCTTAGAGAGGGGCTGGCCCTCAGAGGGAATGGGGTGGGAGGTGGAGAAGGCCTCAACCTCAGGCTTTGCTGCCCTGTTATGTCAGCCACCCACAGTCAACTTTTTTAGGGCACTGTGAATCTCTGCCTACACTTCTTGGTGTTGCCCTTCCCTTTGCTGCCAGGTATTGGGGTAATAGTTCTTCCTTTTCCAGGCCCAAGGCCAGGGGGCTGGGCTAGACTTCAGCTCAGGGCTGCTTCTTAGCCAGGGTCACTCTGGGGATCTCCTGCTCTGGGTCCAAGTCTGGACTTTCTGATCCTTGGGTCTGGGTTTTCTGAGGCGGGGACACAGTGGCCTCTGGGTTCCCATGTCACCTCCTTTTTTTTTTTGTCTTTTTCGTGACCGGTAAGGGGATCGCAACCTTTGGTGTGGTGTCGCCCACACTGCACTCAGCCAGTGAGCGCACCGGCCGTTCCTATATAGGATCTGAACCCGCGGCGGGAGTGTCACTGCGCTCCCAGCGCCGCACTCTACCGAGTGCACCACGGGCTCGGCCCCCCATGTCACCTCCTTAACATTTCCCCAAAAGGGAAAGAACAGGCTATCCCAGGGTCACTGCTCCATTGCTCTGGGGGCTGGGATGCCTGGCTGCAGTGGTAAGGGGGGCTAACTGGGTGGCAGGTGACTTTCCTGGGGTTAGGACCTACCTTGTGTTTTGTACCTTGAACCTAAGACACATTAAACATCGCTCAGATGGATGGGTATCTTGTGTCTATGTATCTGGGGGTTCTAGGGGTGGGGGGCAACAGGGGCATTGGGTGAGGGAAGTGGAAACTTCCAGCTGCCTGCCCCAGGGCTTCTGGGATAGAGAATGGAGGAAGTATGCGAGGCAGGACTGTTAGTCTCTCTTCCTCCTTCTTACTTCTCTTATACTTTTCCAATATTGTCCCCTCAGCAGGAGGCCTGCAGTAGCAGCAGAAGGGATCACCGTAAGGGCATGGGGTCTACAAAATGAGAAATGCTAGTAGGGAAAGAGACCCCAGAGGTCAGGAGGCAAGCTGCCCAAAGATGCAGACACCATGCACCTGGGACCAGATAAGCATTTTTTGAAAACCCAGAGGCAGGTGTAGGACAAAGGAACAGAAGCGGCCTTCTGCACACGGTGGGTGGAAGCACTCTCAAGGTCACCCTGAGTGTTTATGATGCAAATCAGGTAGTGTGCATTCCCAAAACATGGACAGAAATCCCTAGATAACAGCAGCCCCCAAATCCAATTTCCATTCTGTCTGCAGGACTTGAAAAAAAAATCTTTATTGAGATGTTATGCACATGACATAAAAATTCACCCATTTAAGATGTACAGCTCACAAAATAAAAAGAAAAAACAAAAAAGCATACAGTTCAGTGTTTTTAATATAGTCACAGAGTTGTGCAACCCTTACCGCAATCTAAGTTTAGAACATTTTCATCATCTCCAAAAGAAACCCTGTACCCGTTAGCAGTCACTCCTCATCCCCTGCCCTCCACAGCCCTAGATAATCACTAACCTACTTTGTCTCCATAGATCTGAAGGACTCTTGACACACTTTGAAGGTTACAGACTTGGGCACTAAACTTTGTCTTGTTCTGTGTTATGTGTGGGCAAGACCTGAGAGAAGAGTGATTTCAGCTTTGCCCTCAGGCTGTTTATACTTGGCAGTGATAAGACCTAGTAGTTAACTAGTAGTTAACAGTTTGGAGTCACACAGTCCCAGCTGTCACTTACCAGCTATGTCATCTTGAGCATGTTACATAATCTCTCTGAGCCTCAGTGTCCTCATCTCTAAAATGGAATAACAATCATACTTACTTCGTAAAGTTGCAGGCAGAACTGAAAGATAAAATGGGGAAGAATCTATCCAGGGTCTGGCCCACTGTAAGGGATCATAAATGTTTGTCATTATTGGTCTTATACTGCAAGACAAAGGCACACAGAAAGTGCTGTGGCGCCTTGAGGTCTAGGTAAGCTTCTGGTAGGAGTCAATGTGTGTGTGTGTGTGTGTGTGTGTGTGTGTGTGTGTGTGTGTGTGTGTGTGTGTGGCTGGTGCCAGGTGGAGGATGGAAAGCTTGTTGGAAGGCTGGAGGGCAGACAGCTGTTCTCAGACTTTAGTGTCAGAATCACTGGGGAGCTTGTCAAACATGCAGATTCCTGGGCCTACCCCCAAAGGTTCTGATTCAACAGATTTTATGGAGGCCCAGAAATCTATAATCTTAACTAGTGCTCTGGAGGGAGGTGGCTCACAGGCCATACACTTTGAGAATTACTAGATTAGAAAATTTGAGGAAATTGAATCCACACAATTAGGCAACTGATGGTGTAGGGGAGGGGGTACAGGGGGGGCTTCTAGGCCTGGAGCTGAACTGGGTAACTAAGAAGGGCGGGGCTGCAAGGCACAGGTGAGTAGACACGTGGAGGGGGAGGAAGCAAGTGAGCTCACAGTGAGAGTGGTGGGGGTAAGGGTCAAACATGAGTCTGTGAGTCTGCGGGTGATGAGGAAGAGAGGGAGGGACACTCACTAGGTGCTGCCTGAGCTGAGAGGAGATGGCTGGGTGGTCCCCCCTAGCTGGGATGGCTGGGAAAGTCTTTGTGAGGGAGGTACTGCATCTAGGCCTTGAAGGAGGAAGGATTTGATCAGGGGATGGGCATGGCCTTCCAGGTAGAGACTGCTCGTGATGGGACTTGTAATCAGACACACTTTCCAGTCTGGGAGCTGGGCAGGAAGGCTGTGATGCCTTTGGATGGCCTTGAATGCCAAAGTAAGGAGTTTGGAGGTTATTTAGGCCAAAGGTGAGAGAGGTCTGGAAGGTCTGGGGTATTTTTTGCCCTCACTGTTTGGGGCAGAACTGAAGAGGGGTGTGCAGGGATAAAGTGGGGGGAATGATTGGTTCTCATATCTCTAGGCTCATTGAGGCCCAGAGGCCCCTCTCTCCATTTTAGTTTCGATTGATTCATGCTGGCAAAGAATGGGAGGCTGAAGGAGGGTTGGGGAAAGGACATGGGAGGGAGGCCCATCTTCATTTTATGATCTCAGTGGAAAAGGCTGCTTGTGAGTAGATTCTGCTGCCAGGAGAGCCACAGAGATGGGCCCCATGAGTCACTGCTCAGTCCTGCAAGCTCAGCCCACAGAGCCTGCTGTGGTCAGCCACCCCAAGCTGGCTCCGGGCCCAGCCCCCCCAAAGTTCCCTACTAGACCTCAGTGTGTCCCCATTTCTATCTGTAGCTTTGTCATCCTGGGGCTATGCATCCTATAGTTCTCTGCCTCTTCTCTGTCTTTGCCTTTCAGGTTGAGGCTTTGAATCTGTCTCCATTTGTGACTCTGGTTTCCATCTGGCTTATAGATAGGGAGCCTTAGGAAGGCAGTATGACCAGTCTCAGGAACTCCTAAGCATTTATTCTGTGCCAGGCCCTGTGCTGGGTGCTGGAAGTATAGAAGTGGATAACATACTGTCTCTTTTTCCATGAAGCTTACAATGCACATTCCATGTGGAGTGGAGAAACCAGGGCCTAACCCTGCCTCTGTCTTAGAGTCTGTGCCTCCTCTGAATCCGCCTGCTGTGTCGAGGGGTGCCAGGGTCAGTGACGGCCTGTGGCTTGAGGCCTCTTCTTTGCTTCTGGCTTTGGAAGGGGTATTTGTGCCTGCCAGCAGATCCCCCCAACTCTTAGGGCTCCAGGGGGGCCTGGCTGGTGGGTAGGGATGGACAGCAGAAGGGGAGGGAGGGAACAAGAGGCAGTGACTCAGTGGGGGTGGCCCTGGGACAGAGCTGGGGAGGGAGCTAAGGTTGGACTTGATGCTCATTGAAGCTAAAGGAGAGTAGGGGAGAGAGGGCCAGCTGGGGGTTGGGGATGGAGCAGAACAACCCCAAGGCCTTGGTAGCTGCCTGAGAAACTGCACTCAAGGTGCAGGGATGGGTGGGGGACTGCTTTTGTTCCCACTGTGCCTGCTCCTGATGCCCAGGTTCATGAAGGAGGTGTCTGCTTTAGAGCTACGGAAGCCATTACACCCATAGTCCCCTCCCCCCAGGGACCAAGGGCTTGGACATGCTTGGGGCTCAGTGCCTTCTCCTGGCCACATAGGCGACCTTCCCACAAATTTTGGGGAGCGTCAGGCCAGGCCCACATGCCCGAAGGGACCCTAAACCTCAGAGCTGAGAGAGATCTCACAGCTACCTAAGTGACTTTCATCAGTTCTGGGTCCTGAGGGTGAAATGACGGGGCTGGGGCCAGGGACACAACCGTGGGCAGACATTTGACATATGGTGTCTTCCCTAGTCCTCAGGACAACCCCAGAGAAAGGAATGCCTTTCTTTTTTTTACAGATGAGGAAGGTGAGGCTCAAAAAGAAGACAGTCCCTGGAGGTCCCCCAGCAGGTAAGTGGAGGAGCCAGGCCAGGGCGTCTCTGGCTCCGGCTCACCAACTTCAACACCAACCTTAGCTGGGGAGAAGTAAAAAGGTGCCAGGGAGCGCAAGGGGGTAGAAGGTTTGGGTGGGCCTGGTGGATTCTGGCAGGTCTGGGTCAGCTCCCACCCCTCACTGCCCCTCATCCGGTCATCGGGTCAAACAACCTGCCTCTTCATGCCTGGGCCTGGGGACGCAAAGGAAGATGGAGGGTGCGATGCAGGGGCCCTTCCCTCGCACCTCCATGAAAATACCCCTGCTGGCTCCCAGCAGCCCCAAGCAGCTGGTCTGAGCTTAGGGAGTCTCTTTCTAGGGGCCTCCTGGAACCCTAGGCCCACACTTTCCTCTTTGGGCCAGATTCGGGGCGTGAGTATGAGTGCCCCCCCACCGCACCAGGCCTTCCCTCGGGGGGGGGGGGGGG
>NW_007730443.1:145022-176563 GCF_000696425.1 Galeopterus variegatus
GCCGATCTGGCTGCCGGGGAGAGGGCCCGGCCGACCGGCTGTTGGTCCCCGCCCCACCGCGCTCACTGGGACGCCGAGGGCCCGGTCTGGCGCGCACAGCCGGCCAGGCCTGGGTTGGGGTGGAGCGAGCAGTCGGGGCCCTTGGGGAGGAGGCGCGGCGCCCCGGCTTTCCCGCCGCCCGCTGCCTCCCGTCGGGACTGCGGGACGGGCTGCAGCTCCGTCCTCCGGCCCCCAGGGGGCGGCGCGGCGCCGCGTCCTCCGCGGTCCTGCCCTCCCTCCCCGCGGCCAGGAGGCGGCGCTCTTGGACGCAGGGCGGCAGCGCCGTACCCGCCGTCGAGGCCGCGGTTGGTTCGAGGGCTCCGGCTGCGCGGCCTCCTGGGCTGCGCGAGTCCCCACGGCGCGTCTCAGCGGCGTGAGTGAAGCCGGAGGGCGAGGGAGGGCGCGCACCAGTCGTCGCGCCGAGGCCGGGGCCTGTCTGGGCCAGTGGGAGCTCGAGCACGAGGCAGCGCTGCGCCGCGGCTGTGGGCGTCCCAGGGGCATAGGCCTGCGAAGTGTGGCCGTGGGGGCGGGTCCGACGGTGGGGGCGACGGGGCGAAGTCCCACCGGAGCGCGACGGGGGGGGTCTGACGAAAAGGGAACCCCCTGACGTTCTTCCCTCTCCCAGGCCTGAACTGTGGTAGTGGCAGCGCTTCCTAGCCCTGGCACGTCCTAGCCTGCACTGCTCGCTGAGTCCTACCGGATCATCTTCAACCCAGTTCCTGGATGAGCTGGTGCCTCCATTCACATCCAGGCCCAGCCCCTTTCCCACTTGCCCCGAGCAGGCCCACCCTTAGAAGCTCATGATGGAGGGGTCCCTGGAGGATGGGAATGAGTACCCACATTCCCAGGGCTGTGCCACCGACTTGAAGTTTGCTGTGTGCAGTTTCAGGGATGCCTGGGATGAGGAGGAACCTGCCCCCCAGATGCAGGTTAAGGACCTCAGTCTTCCAAGAGCACCAGCAGGGGCGGTCCAGGGTGAAGGGCTACAGGGTAGCCCCTTATCCACGGAGCTTCAATTACCCCCAGAACAGATGCCTGCAGATGGGTCAGGAGATGGCCCGAGGAGCACATTAGGAGGCTTCTCAGTCCAGTCAGAAGGGCCAGCTCCCTGTGAAGTGGAGAGCCTCCTGTGTCCCATGTCCTTCCACCTCAGCCTGGCACTGGGTAAGAGTGACAGTCCAGGGGGAGGTTTGGTAGGAGACCCAGGTATAGGCAGGGCAGTTCCAGCTGGCTTGGGCCCTGGGGGTCTGCACAGTGACCCTGTGGACTTTGGAGACCTTTTGTCACCGACATCTGCAAAGCTGCTGGAGGCAGGTAAGGGAGGCTGGGCCAGGGAAGTCTGGGAAGGGAATGGGGATGCCTGGAGGTGAGTGTCAAAACTTGGGGAGCTCTCTGACCCTCTTCAGGCTGAAGCCCTGGGTTGGTGGCTCATTACAGACTCAAGCCATTTCCCTTCCCAAGACCCCAGCAGATCCAGCCTCCCTAAGCCTGCTGACCTCCTCCTGGCCCAAGACCTCACCTGGGAGCTGCTGGCTAGTGGCATGGCTGCCCTGCCAGGTAGCCAGGAGGGTTTAGAGGCAGTGGAGGTGGGGTGGCCAGACTGGGCAGGTGTTAACGGCTTTCTCCCCATAGGGACTAGGGATGTAGAAGGCCGAGCAGTTCTGCTTCTGTGTGCCCACAACCCAGCCTGGCTTCATCCCAAGTGCAGCAGTCATGAACTCATCCACCTCCTGCTCTACCTGCGAAGCATCCCCAGGTTTGGGGGAGGAGGTTGGGGGACTGAGCCTAAGCCAGGAGATGTAAGGACCTGGCAATCATATACTGAACTGAAGCCCACCCCTTCAGGCCCGAAGTACAGGCCCTGGGATTGACGGTGCTCATCGATGCTGGAATTTGTTCCCCAAGCTCTTCCCTGTTCTGGGGGCTCAGCCAACTACAAGTGAGTACAGGATTGTAGCTCCCCACTCCCCATTCCTTTTGTATAGGTTGGGGGCAGGGCTGAGCTCTGATTCCTTGCAGGAAGCAGCCCCAGGATCGGTGCACCAGGTGCTGCTAGTGGGAAAGATGCCAGAGGAGGTGCCTTCCAGGATGCAGGTACTGAGCCAGCTTGGCTAGGGGTGGAGGTGGGGTGCTTCCCCACCTAGGCCTGGGTCATACCTCTTCTCCTGCAGCTGGTGCAGCTGCCCTCTCATCAGAGCCTGCTGACCTACATCCCCACCACGGTGTTGCCCACTTCGCTGGGAGGATGCCTGCCTTACTGCCACCAGGCCTGGCTGGATTTCCGGATGGTCAGTGGGGTGGGGTGGCGGGGGAGTGGTGCAGGCAACCAGGTGGGGCTGGCTTGAGTGAGGCAAAGCTGGCTGCAGTAGCCTGGAATCCAGGAGGACTGGGACCACCAACCACCTGCTGCTCTGGTTATGCCTGCCTCTGCTTACAGCATCTGGAAGCCCTACTGAAGAGCTGCCAAGTGGTTTGTGCCCTGCTCCAGGGGGCCGTGGAGAGTGTGAAGGCCGTGCCGCAGCCCATGGAGTCTGGGGTGAGTGTCCCCTCCCAACATACCTCCCTGAATGCTCCCTGTCTCCCTCCTCGCCCATGTCCACCTCCTATTGCCCTCAATCATAGGAAGTCAGTCAGCTGCTACAGCAGGTGCGGGTCCTGATGCAGCAGGTTCTAGACTCACCACAGCTGGCATGGCTACAATGCCAGGGGGCCTTGGAGTTGGCATGGCTGAAGCAGGAGGTCCCAGAGGTGACCCTAAGCCCAGACTACAGGTAGGTGCAAGCCGAGACCCCAGATCTTGCCCCAGCCCAGCTCACCATATCCTGTGCCAAGTACTCAACTGACTGACTCAGAAATAGCCAGAACTGTGGGTCCCAGGACGGGGTAGAGTGGAGTAAGGCCACTGTTAGGGGTCCTAAGACCATATACCCTGTACCAGGCCGGCGGTGGACAAGGCTGATGAGCTGTATGGCCGCATCGATGGACTGCTGCATGAGCTGACCCTGAAGAGCAACCAGCGAGTACAGGCCCTGGAGTTGGTTCAAACGTTGGAGGCCCAGGAGGATGGGCTTCACCAGGTGGTAACTACTTGTCCACAGCAGGCCCTGCACCAATCTTAAGTGAGACCCCCACCTACAGCAGCTCTCCTCACCTTTCCCTGCTTGTGCACCTCCAGATTGAAGTGTGGCTACAGCAGGTGGGCTGGCCAGCACTGGAGGAGCCAGGGCAGCCCTCACTGGACATGCTGCACCAGGCCCAAGGCCCTTTTCAGGAGCTGGACCGGGTTGCACAGGTAAGTTTGGTCACTTGTTCATTCCACAGGTGCTGGGACACTTTACCAGGGAGTAGTAATGCAGGGGTGGGTGAAAGAAAATCAGTCCCTTGCTCTCATGGAACTTACAGACCAGCAGAAGAGATCAGTTGTAATCAAAGTTTCATAGTCATATGTGTGTTTGCAGACTGAGGCAAGAGCTCTGGAGAGAAGCAATGCAGGTCATTCTACCTAAGTGTGTAATGGCGACCTGACCCAGCAGGGGTGTTAGGCAAGGTTTATTTTGGGTGACTTTTGAGCTGAGAGCTGAAGGATAAGTTGGGGTTAAGCAGGCAGAGAGGGTTGGGGATGGGGAGGCAGCATGTGCAAAGGTCTGGTAAGAGGAGGGAGTATGGGGCCGGCTTGTGGCTCACTTGGGAGAGTGCGGTGCCTGATAACACCAAGGCCACGGGTTCGGATCCCATATAGGGATGGCCGGTTTGCTCACTGGGTGAGCGTGGTGCTGACAACACCAAGTCAAGGGTTAAGATCCCCTTACCGGTCATCTTTTTAAAAAAAAAGAGGAGGGAGTATGGCGTACCTGAGGAACCATAGGCCAGTGAGGTTGAAATGCAGAGCAGAAGAGGGCGGAAGGGTAGGGTGAGATGAGGCTGGAAGACTGGTCAGTGGCTAGATCAATGGGCCCTGTACCCGTGTAGAGTTTAAGCAGGAAAGTCGCATAATCAGATCCATACTCTAGGAAGAGTACCTTAGTTTCTGGATACAGACTGACTTGGAGGATGGATGTGGAAAGTCCAGTGAAGAAGTAATTGCAGTAGTCCAGGCAAGAAACGATGCTTTCTCTGGCCAGGATGGTGGCAAGGGAGATGGATTTAGGAAGTTGATGGGATTTGATGGTGGAGCCTCTGGGAGGGAGAGAGGGAGGGAGGTAGTGAGGAAGAGTGGGTGCTGTTCCCTGTGAGAGGGACTAGGAGGAGAGGCCTTTCAGGGGAAGGGCATTCATGAGTCTAGTCTTGAGTGTGCTTTTGAGATGACTGTGAGGGAATGAGAGGAAGGCCCCTAGGTATTGGGCCCAGAGCTCCAAGGAGAGGTGTAGCTGGAGAGGTCACTTGGTGGGTGTGGTGTATGGATGACATTTAAAGTATGGTCCCACAAGATGGCCCAGGAGAGAGTGCACTGTCTTCAGGAGCCCCAGTGTTTAATGGCCCAGGTGTGGGAGGGGGGGCAGGGGGAGGAACCAGCCAGAAGGACAAGGAGAATCAGGAGAGTGGGGAGTAGTCAGGGAGTCCAGGAGAAAGGGTTGAATGCTGCTGAGGTGGGTGTCAGATGAGGCCTGAGAAGTGCTGGAGATGGGGCAGAGGTGGGGTTGGAGTGGGCTGAGGAGAAGGTGAAGATGTGGTGATGAGGAGAGATGATTCTTCCAAGAGGTGTGGCTGCAGAGAGGAGCTGAGAGAGAGGGAACGGGTGTGGTGGGGAGCGGAGAGAGTTGGGGAGGTCTTCCACCACAGGAGAGACTTGATGAGGACATGGAGATGTCAGTGGGAAAGATCTGGGTTTGGGGGCTCGACCACCAGGTCTGGACTGGCTGAGGCAAGTCACTGTGTCTCTCCAGGAGCAGGTCAAGAGAGGGGAGAAGCTTCTGCAGCCACTGGCCGGCTGGGAGGCAGCTGAACTGGGCCCCTATGGGGCGCGCTTTCTGGCCCTGCGAGCCCAGCTGACTGAATTCTTTAGGGCTTTGGCCCAGCGGCGCCAGCGGCTGGCAGATGCTGAGAAGCTTTTTCAGTTTTTCAGGCAGGTGGGTAAGGGGTTCCTGTCTCTGCTTCCAAGTGGTCAGTGGGGCCAGAGGGGTGGCTGTTACAGCTCCATCACAGCCTGAGCTCTTCCTGGTCTTCCTGCCTATTCTCTTTCCTTGTCTTCTGTCTGACCCCATAATGCAACCGCTGGGGGTGTGGCGTGGGGCCAGCAACCTGTGGAGATGGGGAGCGGGTAGAAGAGCAGAAGGCTCGGTGGGCCTGGTAGAATCCTCCTTTAGTGCCTGTCTGGCCTTGGTGTTGCAGGCTTCAACGTGGGCTGAGGAGGGACAGCGGGTTTTGGTAGAGCTGGAGCAGGAGCACCCGGGGGTTGTGCTGCAGCAGCTGAAGCTGCACTGGACTAAGCACCCCGACTTGCCTCCTGCCCACTTCCGAAAGATGTGGGCTCTGGCCACGGCGTTGGGCTCGGAGGGCATCCGCCAGGAATGCCGCGGGGTCTGGACACAGTGCCAGGATACCTGGCTGGCCCTAGACCAGAAGCTAGAGGCTGCACTGAAGCCACCACCGACAGGCAGTACAACTAGCCTGTGTGTCAGCCGGCTCTCCCCTGCATCTGCCACCCCTCCCGTGGGGAAGGCCTACAGTTTTGATCAGAATCTGGGCCAGAGTATCAGTGAACCTGCCCACCGCTGCCACCATATGGCCATTGTTTCTGCCTGCCAAGGACCAGAGGCTGAAGGAAGTGTCCAGCCTGGGTCATCCCCTACTGTGCCTCCACCAGGCAGCTGTGACCTCAGGAGCCCCAACAGGTGCAACAGGCAGTGGGCAGGGCAGGGAGGGCAGTGGAGGGTAGATGTCTTGGGTCCTGACTCCACCAACCTGGTAGGCTACAGCTGGTGCTGGCGGAGATGGTGGCCACAGAGCAGGAGTATGTTCGGGCCCTTGACTACACCATGGAGAACTACTTACCAGAGCTGGATCGCCCTGATGTGCCCCAGGGCCTCCGTGGCCAGCGCGCCCACCTCTTCGGCAACTTGGAGAAGCTGCGGGACTTCCACTGCCATTTCTTCCTGCGTGAGCTGGAGGCTTGCACCCGGCACCCACCCCGAGTGGCCTATGCCTTCCTGCGCCACGTAAGCCCCACAGGTCACACAACCCTCAGCTGATTCTGCCACATTCCCAAAGAGCTGTTGGGCACATGCTTGGTGCCAGGCCCCGTGATGGGTACAGCTATGAGTAAGACTGACAAGGTTCCTATGTCTCCGGGTGCTCTTAGTTCATTTGGGAAGATATAAAAGTGAAAAAGATAATTCAAGATTATAGTTGAGGCTAGGAGGAAAATAAGCAGGATAGATGCTTGGGATTGACTGGCGGGACAGGGGTTCTACTTTAGAGAGAGCAGTTGAGCCGGCCTCTGAGGAGCTGATGTTTGAGCTGAGGCCCAGGGGAGGAAGGAGCAAGTGCAAAGCTGGGTGTCAGGAAAGAGGCCCAGTGGTCAAGGAAGTGACAGGTGAACGTGGTTTAGTGTAGTGAGCCAGAGAAGGGTGGGTGAGGTGAGACCAGAGAGATGTCCTTAGAGTTGTGAGAGGAGCAGAGCTGATGCAGAGAACTCAGTCTCAGGGGAGGGAATTTCTTCCACAGAGGGCAGCTGGGCAAGCCCCCTCTGCACAGAGCCTCTTCTTGCCAGATCAGCCCTCATTCAAAGCCGAGCAGATTGGATCTGCAGGGGGAGGTCTCCCTGGGAGCTGTCTGTTGGAATGTTGGTCCTTAAGCTGAAAGTGGTCTGGCCTTTGGGAGCTGGCCCCCTCACACTGGGGCTGAGCCATGTTTCCTTGTAGAGGGTGCAGTTTGGGATGTATGCACTCTACAGCAAGAATAAACCTCGCTCCGATGCCCTGATGACCAGCTATGGTCACACCTTCTTCAAGGTAGGTGAGCCTGAGACTGTAGGGGGAGAGGGGGTTCCTGAAACCACTCACTGGTCTCCCACCCACCTGGCAGGATAAGCAGCGAGCACTTGGCGACCACCTGGACCTGGCCTCCTACCTGCTAAAGCCCATCCAGCGTATGAGCAAGTATGCGCTACTGCTGCAGCAGCTGGTGCGGGCCTGCGGAGGCCCTGTGCAGGAGGTGAGCGCCCTGCAGGCAGCTCAGAGCCTCGTGCGCTTCCAGCTGCAACATGGCAACGACTTGCTGGCCATGGACGCCATCCAGGGCTGTGATGTGAGTCATCCCAGGCGGTGGTGGGCAGGAGTGGTAGGTGTAGAAGAAGAGGGCAGAAGAGGCTGGGCACCCACCAGACCCCAACTGTGCAGGTTAACCTGAAGGAACAGGGGCAGCTGGTGCGACAGGATGAGTTCATGGTGCGTGCTGGCCGTCACAAGTCTCTGCGCCGCATTTTCCTCTTTGAGGAGCTGCTGCTCTTTAGCAAACCTCGCCGTGGACCGGCAGGTGTTGACACATTTACCTACAAGCGCTCCTTCAAGGTAGGCCTGCCTGACCCTGACCTGGCCCCTTGCCCCCAAGCCCGTGCCTCACTAAGCCCCTCTCCCCTGGCCACACAGATGGCAGACCTTGGCCTCACCGAATGCTGTGGGGATAGTGACCTGCGCTTTGAGATCTGGTTCCGCCGCCGCAAAGCCAGGGACACCTTTGTACTACAGGCCTCCAGCTTGGCCACCAAGCAGGCCTGGACGGCTGACATCTCCTGCCTGCTCTGGAGACAGGCAGTCCATAACAAGGGTGGGTTCCTGTCCCCTATTTCACCCTGTACTCCACTCTCCAGACAGCTCACATTGTCCACAGGAGCCCAGGGAGGGCCTGGAGACCCCAGAAAGCTTGGAAAGGGATGGGGAGGCTCAGCAGCAGCAGCCAGTGCAGGGAGAAGAACTTCAAAGTCAGGCAGTCCTGCCATCACCGTCTCTGACTTTGGACAGAATATTAACCTCTCTGAGATTTAGGGTCTCATCTCTAAAGGGAGAATTATGGCACTTGTTGGGAGGAGAGAGCCTGGCACCAGAAAAGCTCAGTGCACAGGGCAGTTAATTTGCTGAATGTGGGTATGCAGGAAATACTTAAGATGGGGGTAGACAGAGGCCTAAGGGCAAGGCTGATGTCCAGAGGCTCCCCATTTTTGCTCACTTTCCACCCAGAGGTGCGCATGGCTGAGATGGTGTCCATGGGTGTGGGGAACAAGGCCTTCCAGGACATTGCCACCAGTGAGGAAGCTATCAATGACCGTACCATCAACTACGTCCTAAAGTGCCGAGGTAGTAGCAGGCTGCGGGGGTGGAGGTGAGGAAAGCTGTGCGGGAGGCAATATGGACCTCTGTCAGCCCTGGCCTATGCTCCCTTTTGGGCCTTGGGCCAGGTTGGGCTCTGGCCTGTCTCAACCTGACCCTCTCTCTTGTGCAGAAGTTCGTTCTCGGGCCTCCATTGCTGTGGCTCCGTTTGAGTATGACAGCCCTTACCTGGGGGCCTCAAGCTCCCTTCCTGGAGACCCTGCCTCTTGCTCTGTTCTGGGGTCCCTCAACTTACACCTGTACAGAGACCCAGCTCTTCTGGACCTCCGCTGGCCCCTGTATCACCCCACCTTCCCAGAGGAAGCAGCACTGGAGGCTGAGGCGGAGCTGGGCAGCCAGCCCTCTTTGAGTATGTTTGGGCTTAGCCAGAGGCAGGAGGGCATGGCTTGGGGTCTGGGCCTCACCTGCTGACAGCTAACCCAGTCTGCCTTCCCTAGCTCCCGATGGCTCAGAGGTCTCGTCCCAGTGCCCATCAGCCAGTGGCTCCAGTGGCTCAGACAGCAGCTGTGTGTCAGGGCAGGCCCTGGGCAGGGGCCTCGAGGACTTGTCCTATGTGAGTATCATTTTGCCCTATAACCATCAGCCCCTCCCTAGCCCAGCCTGGGCCTGTGACTGCCTTTGCTTTAGGTAGAGCTGGGGAATGGGGGGACGTGGGTCAGAGCCATTCCTCAGAGAACCCCCTGGATGTAGAGCCAGGGGAAACAGGCAGTCATGCTTGTCCTGGCACCATAGGTCTGAGCCCAGGATTGAAGGCAAGCAGTGGATCCAGCAGCCTGTAGCGCCAAGAAACATCACCTCTCTGGATCTGCTGTGACCAGGCATGGCTGGCACCTGGGCCACCTCCAGCCTACCTGTGCAACCCTGTTGGCTACCCTTCTGGTATCTGTGGATATTGGACAGACTAGCATGGTCCTCTCCAAGGGAATCTGGTTGCAGATCCTGAATGAGCCTCTGATCCCAGGTTCCTGGTTCCATGTCCCCTTCCATCCCCTCCCCAGCTTTCGCCCCAGTTGTGGGTTAGGAATAGGCTAGAGCAGAGGGTGGGTGTTTCCATGCTCTAGTCTGGTGTCCAGAGCAGCTCCATTTATGCTCACTCTCCACTATGTGGCTCTGGGTGGTTGGTGACTGGGCTGCCCCCACCCCTCAGGAGGAACACCTGTGGCTTACCAGTCCCTGGGCTTAAAGCCGAGCTCCCCAAACTTAGGGGCCAGCCCATCCCTATTGGGCCCTTCCTCTTGCCCACCTTGGCTCCCCAGGCCCAGTCCCTTCTTTCCTGGGTTAGTCAGGTTATTTTGACTTGATGCTGTTTGGATAGCTTTCAATTAGAGTTGTCTAAAAAAATAATTTCAATGGTTGTTAGGCCTTTGGCATCTCAGAGAAGGAGTCTAGGCCTCTGACTCATGGTTTAGTCTTTTATTTGTTTATAATAAAAAAAATAGAGTGACATCAACCCTTGGGTGGGCACACACATTCTGGGGAAACCCCCAGTTAAAATGCGCCTTGGTGGGGGGGGCGGGGCATGCGGGGCAGGTCTCTGAGGGCCCTAGTCCTCTTGTAAGTACTTGCCCAGGATGGAGCAAGAGATAGACCTAGACAAGCCCCTCTGGATGAGCAGGTCCATGCAGCGGCCATACTTCCTGGCGAAAGGCAGTGTGAGCTGGAAGAAAAGGCCCATCTTACCCCTGATTTCCTGACCAGTTGCCTGTTCTAGCTCCTTGTAAGTGGGGTTCTCCCATCTGGGTGGGGGCAGGGACAGGGCAAGCCCTGTCGTTGGGGACTTTTGATGCCCTAGGGCTCAGTTATGCCCAAAGGCATCTCACAGGACTATGGCTAATAGTGGTTAAAGGGGACAGCAGAATGACTAAAGGGTTGAAAATGTGTTTCCTTCTACTGGTTTTCCACTTTATAGCCATAGATGCTGACATCACCTTTACAAACAATGGACAAGCCAGAGGTCTAATAGTAATTGGGTACTAGTGTGTTTATGGTTGGCGTTCTAATAATGCATTCAATTAAGCAAATGTCATATGAATGAGAAACTGTATAAATCTTTCCCACCTACAATGCTAAAATTATTTTAAGGAACCAGAAAAGAAAAAGAAAACCCCTTGATCATGCGCTTGTGCCTCCCCAGATGTGGCCAGGGTTGTAAGTGGTGAAGGCACAGTTGGTATCATTGGAGGAAAACTATAAAAAACCAGTGGCCTGAATACTGCTTTTTGACTATTCTGGATTGGTTAATTTCAGCCATCATTTTTCCCTGGAACCAGGGACCAGTGGCTTAGCTGCCTTCCTAGCCTTCTGGGCAGCCCTGGCCTGGCCCTTGTGCAATAAGATACAGTATCCTTCTGAGATATCCATAGGGCCACCATTCCCAATGGGGTATAGGTAGCCCTCACCTCCACCCAGCTGTACAGACGTTCCTGGGTGTGCCAGTCATCTTTGAAGCCGGTGATAGCCAGCAAATCGACCACAAACTGCTTGGGGCTGATATGCAGGGTCTGCCAGGAGAACCCATGGTCAGGCAGCTGCCAGTCCCTCATCAGCCCCACCTCAGAGTAAGATGCAGAGCAGGGACTTCCCTGGGCCTGCAGGAGCCACAGGAGTCATAGGTGAGCACTGTCATTACAAATCTGCCTCTAGGCCAAGGCTTGATCCAAATGAGACTGCCTTGCCTTCCTTTTCCTGTCCTTCCTGCCGCCCTCCTGCCCCTGACCTTTTCCCCTGACCACCCCCCACCCCACCTCCCATTTGCTTTCTCTTGTCTTGCACCACTTATTGCAGGGGCAGGGGGATGTGGAGAACTTACAGGGTGCCTTAGGGCATGGGGCCTATCACACATACCCACAGCTGGTTGGCCAAGGAGACCACCTTGGCTGTAATGGCTTTGGGGTCCTTTTGCCTGATGGAATCCAGGATGATGTCGGTCAGGAAGTGGTGACATTTCTGTGCATAAAACATCTCTTCCCAGGACAGAGAGAAACTCAGGAAAGTCACTTCTGTGGAGGAGGGAGAGTGGATATAGTCACATCTGCCCACAGTGAGGGCCTTTGAGGCAGCCTGGAGGAAGGGCTCCCAAGGGACACTCTCTCCCTGAATTACCCTAGGTGGTAGCTCAGTCATCTCCACAAGGAAGTACAGGGTCAGTCTTGGCTCCAGAAGCTCACCTTGGGGCCAGGGGCTGGCTGCGGGTGGTATATGCCTGAGGTTGTCCATCTCTGTGGTGTAGATGATGCTGTCCTCAAAGAACATGCAGGAGCCATCGCTGCCTACCACAGGGGGGTGAGTCACTTTGAGGATGACCCCTGTACTGTCTACCTCTCTGGCCTCAGGCAGAGGCTGCTTAGGGGCAGGGCTTTCTGTGAAAACAACATGAGGAGAGGGCCCTCCTTAAGCCACCTCAGAGCCCAAGCAGGGAGAGGACCTCTAGGGACAGACCAGTACACCAGTACAGTCAGTTATCCCCAAACTTCCAGCAGCTGCTGCCTCCAGCTTCTCAGAAGCAGTACTCTGGGCAGGCAGGGGCCTGTCCTGGCCTCTCATTGCCCTGGCATTATTGCAAGCCAAAACCTGAATTTCAGAACTACAAGGAACTCTCCAAATTCCTCTGTTGAACTAATAGGGCCAATAATAACCCAGTTGGAGACTGGAAATCTGTATGAAATTGTAAAATGAGAGGAGCTTTTTGGGCCAGACTTTGATGCATGTCCACTCTGGAAGAGTGGACGTTTTTCATCCCAAAGCTTGACCAACTTAGGGCTCACAGACAGAGTTCAAGAAAGCCCCTCCAAGGGGGCCTGAGCCAGTAAAAGGGGAGGTGACAGAATACTGTTGGAAGGACTTTGAGGGAACAGAGGAAACAGCCTGCCGAGGCATTCTTAGCACACTTCCCTGGGCTGCATCCCTACCACCTGGCCACATGCACTCTGTACTCTCTCTTCAACCCAGTCCCCAGAGACCCTCCTATCTCCTGTATTTCTCCACCTAGATCTCTGTTGGCACCTCACACACCATGTGTGCTCTTCCCCAAGTTCTACTCTTTCTCTTGTCCACCCTCACCAGTAAGGTCCACCCCCACCCCTTTTCAGTCACATAAGCTAGAAACCTGGCCCCCTCCTTAGCCTGATCCCTCTTCCTCCCTCCCCCAACTGCCTAGCCTGCTTGGCCTAGCCTAGAATGAGCTCTAACACTCCCCTCTTGCTGCCACATTTGCTCTGCTCCTGAAATGCATTGCTGACCATGTGCCACAAGCCCTGTCTTCATGGCATGTGTCTTTAGCCTCACCTCCCATCCCTTCTGCAGTGAAGCCTGGCCTCCAGCTAGACCAGTGCCCTGTGCTTCCACAAACACCCAGACTTCTCCTTTTCCCCTGCTGACTCCCCGGAACCCAGTCTCCTTTGTGCTCCTATGTCACAGGCTCCCCCTTCCCACCATGCTCATCACTTCACCTTATGTGGTCACTTAGCCCCTCAAGCCATGCCAATGTACCAGTCATTTCTGTGTCTGCTGCCTGGCACAGAGTTGGCATCAGTGAGCAGGGGACTCTAGTCCCCCTTTGTCACTAACTCATTCTGCGGTCTTGGCCAAGGAGTTTACTTTCTCTGTTGTAAATGAGACTTAGGTCAAGGATGGGACAGGACTCACCTCTCTCCTTTGGCCTCTGTTTGCCCCAGTCCTTCAAGGCGACAGCTCTTTTCATGGCTAAGTATGGATTAAATGTTGATTCTGGCCCCTTGTCTTTCGCTTCAGCTCCAGCCTCTGCCTGCAGACCTGGATCCTTCTCAGAATGGGCTTTCCAGGTAGCTGAGGTGCTGAGCTGAGAAGCAGCCTCATTTCTCAAAGGGAGCTGCAGGGCAGCCTCCTCCAAGGAGCTGCTCTGGGCAGCTGTCAGAGGCTGGAAATCCCACTGTTTGCAATTGACCATGTCCCATTCCCTCACTAGGGAGATCAGTTTTTGCATGGGTGTGACAGGAGGGTCTTTGGTTTCAGATTTCTGTGTGAGGTTTATTGTGGTGCACTTCTTGGAGGGACTATCACTGTGGCCCCCCCAGTGTCTGGGGTTGGCACACAAGCCAGGGCAGTGTGAGTATGGGCTGGGGTTGCCTGCCCTCTTGGCATTTCGGCATAGGGACACCTGGATGGTCTGGGTGTACTGCTCAGCCTCCTCCATCTGGCTGGACCTGGCCAGGTTCTCCTTGGCTTTGTTCCATGGAGTCCTGTCATTGCAGTCTTGGAAGTCCCCAGGTGTGCAGGTTGTGGTCTGGGGAGAGAGGGGTGCAGTTGCTCTGGGCATGTTGTGCATTGACATCGAACCCTTGAGATTGAATAAGCTAGGCCTCCAAGACTTCACTTTCTCACCCAGAAAAATCTCATCCCCAACACAGGTCACCCATCTGAGCTTTGCTCAGTCTGAGTTGGGGTGATGCAGCCCAGGAACCCCTCACATTTCAATGGGAGATATCATCAGCATCCCAGGCTACTAATGTCGCCAGCACATCCCTCTGCCTCCATCAAGCTTCAGCAACCAGTTCTTGTCCTAGGAACCTGTGAAGGCCCTACTCTTTTATTTTGCCATACCCCTCAGTAGCTGGGTCTGCCCCCTGAGCCCTGTGGAGGTGTTCTTTGAGGACAACACCAACCAAAGGAGGCTGGGACTTACTTCTTTGGCTCCTCTACTGAACTCCACCAGTGACCCTGGCCCTTCTGTCACCACATGCAGTCTCCTGATGGGAAAAGCTTCTTCATTTTCGGATTCTTTGTCCTGAGTCCATGACCTGCAGAAACCAAGAGGGGTTGGTTACTGAGTAAAAGCTTCCATCAGCCAGTAGATCAGGTCTGCCCTTTGGCTGGGAGTTAATGTTAGACAGCAGGGGAGAAGGGGCTCTTCAAGGGCTTTACTTAGGTCACTGGCCTATCCTGGGCCTGTTCCACTCCTGCAACCCCAAGGAGAACAGGTCCCAGTAGGAGGTGAGACTTAGGACAAGATTTCCAAGAGGAGTAGAAAGGTCCAAACTCCAAACATGGAATCCTGAGTGGAGTTTCCTTACTTGTATGCCTCACATTGTGCAAGGGCTTCTGAGAGGGATGGAATGTGGTATTCCTCCACCTCCTGGCAGAAGAGGGGCCATTCCCTGCAAACAACAAGGAGATGTCAGACTGGGCAGCTGGGGTGGGAGGTGGGGAGAGGGCATAAGCTCCCAGATCCACTGCCTTGAACAACAGTTCACATGTTGGAAATAATACACCCTCCTCCCTGAAAGCAACACACTCAGGTTTCCTTTGTTGCAAAGGGGGGAGTCAGCCTGGATGATTTTATCATATGATTTCCTTGCTTCACTTACTTAAATTCAGATGGTAAAAACAGTTTTCCAAGTCTCAAGAAGTTGAGAACATGTCGGAACATCTGGCCATCCCCGTGGATGAGCAGGGTTTGTCCATAGGTGATCCAGTACACTCTCCGAGGGTTGGACAGCAGTTCTGGATACTGAAGGGGGTTGGACACTAGACTCAGTTAATCCCAGAGGCTAGATCTTTAGTAAGTAGCAGGGAAGTCTTGTTTCATTTTTCACCCACCACACTCGAGCAGAGGCTTTGGGATTTCCATCTCCCTGTCTTGTTGGCCACAGAGAACCACAGTGGGGAACAGAGCATCCAGAGAGAAGCACATCATCTCTGCTTTAACTTTTGCTGATTCTAGACCACCTGCTCAAGGCATTTGGAAGCCCACCCTACCTCCTCCTCAGTCCAGGCCCCTCAGAACTGGCTTCCCCGCTACCCACATTCCTGAGGGCTTTCCCATGCTGCTCATTCCCTTTCTGCTCATATGACAAGCACACTTTGGGCAGTAGAGCCAGGGGAGGGTCCTTGTTCTAAGCAGGTGCTGGAAGCTATGTGAGGTTCAGGTGACAGTACCCAAGCAGCTCAGGTGGAGAAGCCGAAGGGGGAGGAGGGCAGCTGGGGCCAGCAGTACCTTCAGCAGGGTCTGCAGGGTGGTGGCATACCAGTGGCTTCCAACATAAACTTTGATGATCTGTTGGGGGGAATACACAGTGATCTTGGCAGTCCATTCCTCATCTATGGAAATCAATGAGAGGGAACACATCATATGGCCAGAAGGGAAATTAGGTAGGGCATTTTGGTCAATAGCGTATTGCATGTTAAGACAGTATCTTCACTAGTCATGTTGTATTGCCCACTGAGAAGCAGCAGAAATACCTGACACCACCCTTCCCTGCTGCTCACCATATGGTTTCTTGGGTGGTGAGGCAGGCTTGGAATAGCCCTTGTGAGGGTCAGCTGGTGACTCTGGGAGTGAGGATGGTAAGCCCTCTGGAATTCCAACCCCAAGGGCACTGATTCTCTTCTCCTGACCCACCTCCCTCAAGAAAGCTAGGCTGATGGTCCTGTCTACCTACATTGCCTACTGCCGCTGGTTTCTGGCTGGGGGTATCCTGTGTGTGTAGCTTCTCATGTGGCCACTCATACTGGGGCTAGGAGTCCCTCTATATGTTTGTGCTTATGGTTTGGCAAATGTCATGGAGCCATCTCTCATTAAATCACTGCCACTTCTATAGAGACCAAGCCTCTAGGAATGTCTAGACAATAGGAGCTCTATGCTGGGAAGATGAACCCATGACATTTTCTTGGAGGTGATTACATTTAGGCCTTGTTCTGATGTTTTGGAACCAGTTTCTAATGAGCTTTGTAATGAATGAAAGTTATAGAACCAGATTATACAACCAAGAGATAAGAGGTATAGAATTAGATGGAACTCCAGGAAGACAGGGACTGAGTCCTTGTTGCTCACTTCTATTTCTCTGTCCTGGTATATGGTAGGTGCTCAATAAATGTTGAAGTTGCTGAATGATAGTAATACAGCTTAAACGACCCAAAACATTTTTGTTAAGAGGTTACAGGCAGCTGGTGAAAACAACATTGGTTTTGGACTCAGATTCAAACACCAGCTTGACTACTGTGTAATTTGAGCAAACTTCTTCCCTGAGCCTCTGCTTTCTCTGTTAAATGGACCCAGGGACTGTTCCTCCCTGGATGGCTGTGAGAACCATATGAGCACAGCCTGTTGGCTCCCGGGGCCTGAGCAGGCCTGCCTTTAGGGACTTGTGTGGCCCCAGACTGGGTAGCAGCCCTGTCTGTACTGCTTGACATGAATTGTGGACTTGGAGGTGAGGAGGGACCACTTAACATGAAAGTTTCTCTTTAGGGAAATCCCACAAATGGTCTGACTTTCCCTTCTCTTTCTTCTACAGTTCTTAGTTCTGGCTCACCTCATCTTTCCTCTCCAATTCCCCAGACCCTCCCCTGATGCTAAATTCAAGCCCACAAGCTTCCTTATTTACTGAGCACATCCGTGGGTGCCAGAGTCCTTGGCTCCAGATGGGTCTTCAGAGCCACTTTCATTGGCTCATAGGTGATGTCCCTCTTGTCCAGAAAGGCACAGAGCTCGTATACCTCAGAAATGGTCTCGGTCAAGGGCAGCCGGCAAGTCCCCAGCCAGTTCCTGCCCAGAGGAAAGACCTGTCATGAAGAATCTTAGTACTGCACCTCCTCAAGAGTCCAGCCTGTAAACTTTCTGTGCCTAGAATGTCTTGCGACAACACTGGCTCAAACCTGGCACCATTAACATCATTTCCTTGATTTAACTGGAAATGGGGTGATTTCTTATAGGAGAATAAGCCTGCACACAGGCTCACCTTTTTGGAGCTGAGCTTGACCTGTTTCAGCAAAGCCCTCTAAACTGACTAATTTCAAGTCTCCAGCCCCTGTTTTAAGTTTCAGAAGCCAGGCCAGGTCACAGCCACTCTCTTCCTGCCCTCATAAGCATCTGCCTAAGACATCTCGGCCACTGTGTGGCAGCCTGTCAAGGTCTTACTAATACCCTGTCTGCCCAGGAAAGAGGCTGGGGTCTGAATATCAAACCCCCTTTCCATGGACCCTCCCTCCAGAGGTACTTGTACTTATCTTTGCCCTCTGGGACATCAGGGTGAACATCTCTGGAAGAGATGGATAGTGTGGACCAAAAGGGCCCAAAATAACAGCATAAAAAGTGTTCAGGGTCCACTGACCCTCTCCCCAGGGGCTCACGAAAACCCACTTCTACCTTCAGTTTTGGTACCAATGTGCATTGTGACCCTAAGGCAGTTGCTCTACTGTTTTGAACCTCAGTTTATTGTTCTATAAAACAAGATTGGAATCCATGCTCCTGAACTAATGAGAACATTCTGAGCTCATCCCTCAACGCAAGGGTCAGGTATTACCTCCTCAGGGAAGCCTGCCTTGCCTTGCTTCTAAGGGGGTTTACCCCTGGCTCTGGCCTCTCTGTGTGTCCAGTGAGCCTCCCAAGGGTGAGGAGAGGAACTTTGTAAAGGGGTCTGCATGGGGAGGTACTCAGTACCCTAAGGATATGCCTGGTCACCTCAGACCTAGCCCAGGGATAGAACCAGAGAAATGGATTATAGAGAACAGAAACAGGAAATAGTCTAAAACCTTTGAAACTTGCGGAACCTTGCACCTTGGCATCAGCCCTCACCTCTGATGCCCTAACCTGATGGTGGTGCTGGGAGTGGCTAAAATGATGGGTTGGCCCCAAGGACACTCTTTCCCTCTGACTCATAGGAAAGGCCCAGGTTGTTCCTAAAGAAGGGCAAAGCCCAGCCTGATGGAACCAAGCTGCTCTCTATGGAGGGCCTTACTTGACGTGCTGAAAGAGGACCCCATTCCCGGTGATGTACAGTCTACTTCCATCCAGTGTGCTTTCGATGCGGAGCTGTCCCAGCACAGAGTCTGGATACTTGACCAGCAGACCCAGGGCCATAATGTACAATGGCTTCGCTGACTCCAGGCTGGCTGCATGGCTCCTCTTCCCAGGGCTTGGAGGAGGACAAGAGGTCCGGGAACAGGTACCTATGTCAGGGAGAAAGAGGTGACTCCTAGACCCCCCATAGCTGTATCGGAGGCTTTGGGTCTCCATTCCAACTGCTGCCTCCAATTAGTAAGAGGCTTAGAGGGAGGTTATTTTCTTGCACAGTACAAATCTGGATCTTCTCAAAATCAGTATAATTTTTTGTATACTCAGTCAGATTTAGAGGTCAAAACTATTTGTTGGGAGGGTGAGGCAGGGATGGGGGGCAGGGTTCATTTCCCATATCACCAACATCTGAATTTCAGAAATTTCAGTATAGCAGCTATCTGGCCCCAGCTTCTGCAGAAATCTCCATTAGTTTCAAGCTCTGCTTGAACTACCCAAGGGTAAAGATTGGCAACCATAGCACAGACACCAATGAGTGTTACAGGCTTCCCTATTCACAGCCCCTATCACTGGTCCTCCTGGGCAGAATTTTCCTCAAAGACATTCTATGTGGTGTTACTTTCAGGTTGGGCATTTGGGTTACTGGCTAATGCAGTGGGCACAGGGCATGGTCCACAGAACACAGTTATCACAGAACACACTGCCCCCAGTGGCAACAATGGGCCAGCAGGCAAGCTGCTGGGGATTTTCATGGATCATCTCCAATCCTCAGGGCAATGCTACAAGAAGGGTAGTGTTATCATCCTTTCACAGATGAAGAAACGGTGCCCTGAGAGGCTAATTAAGTACCTTGCCCTAAACTGCAAACCTAGGCAGGAGCAGAGCTGGGATTTGAGGTCAGCTCTGTCCATCTTCAAGGCTACCAGAGCTGTTTCTCTTAGTTATCATGCTCTATAAAAGGCTAAAGCCACACTTTGAGTTTAAGGAGTGCTGCCTGGCTTCCAGAGCCTGTCTTCAAACACACTTCCTTCCATCTTCACATTGCTCTGTGTAGCAGGCACTACTCTACCAGGCTCACAATGATCCATGTTCTCTGAGGGACAGAAGGCCTTGGGGGAGGAGAATGAACTCACTACCCCCTTAAGTGCATTATAAGGCCCTGGGACAGGTTCCTGAGCTGCTGCAGGACGCCTCTCTTCCTAAATAGGATGGGACTCTTATTTGCCACTCTTCACAAATAGGATGGGACTCCATTTGTCTGGGAGGAGGTTGGGAGGAAAGGCCTTATTCCCATGGGATAAATGTCTGGAAATGCCCAGGCCAAGCTTCATATATTCTAGAGAGTTCTACACATTCTCAGAATGCCAGCTGAGGCCATCCTGAGGTAGCTATCTTCCTGCAACATACACAGCAGCTTCCATGGATGTGCAGGAGTTAGAAGATGAGATGATGAAAGGCAATAGAAACCAGGAGGGAAGGAGCAAGCCAGAATGAGGCAAGGTTGGGAGCATGAAGCCCTGAAATGGACAGGGGTCAGGACTGTCAGGAACAGGCAAAAATAGGCAGAGCAGCCAGGGGTTGTGAGGTGGGGGGACCAGGGAATTTGGGGGTGAGTGGGATAACTGAAGCACTGGTGCGAGATTTGCCCAGGCATTTCCTGCATCCTCTAAATGTGCCTGGAAGAGGAAGAATTGGAGTGGCAGGTGGGCGCCGCAGGTCCCAAGTTGCTCACCACTTCCACATGCAGGGCAGACCTCCCTACCCCTGGGAAACCTGCCCTCAGGCCTAGCTTCCTTCCTCAGGATGTTCTGGCCTGGTTTCCCCACCCAAGCTGGACTCCTCCTGATCCAGACTGGGCTGGGCTCCCTACAGCCCTGGCTTGCTGCCTGCCACCCACCACCAGTGGGCAGGCTGAGCAGACAGACAGGTTACACAGGGCCTCATGCTGAAATTCCTCTTGGATTCTAAATCAGCCAGAGCACCTGCTTTTCTCACCAACCCCCAAAGCCCAATGTGGTTGTGGGAGGGGAAATGTTTGTCTTTGGCTTTTCTAACTTAAGCCCGGATTGCCACAGAATGTCAAGGGGAGGCCAGGGTTCCCTGGCAACATACCCATGTTCATCCGGTACAACCTTACAGCTTCAGTGAGCTCAGAGATTTCCAGAATTTCTACTTCTGCTTCTAACACATCTATGTTGGAGAAATTATCTGGTAGTAAAATCTTCTGTGAGCGGAGAAAATTCACTTGAAAAGAGAAGGGAAACAAAATGAGTTAACAAGGTTATTTCTGATTTAACTGTAGGTCCAGGTTTTGGCAGGTTTGCTGCAACTTATTCTAGGCTCTCCTTGTTCTGAAACAATTTCGAAACATACCTGGTTAGATTAGCTTTGAGTCTGTGATTTTGAAGGTGAAAGACCCAAAATTATTTTGTTTTCCTGTGTCTGAATCCATGGGTGTGGCCTCCCATGGCCTCGCCTGGGGCTCCTAAGCCAGGCCCTCCTGGTGAGCACACTGGCCCTGAGACTTACCCTGTGAGTCCTGACCCAAGAGCAGGTCATTCCAAAAGAGGGAGTTGTCTTGCTGCTTAGAGAGGAGGGGCCCAGCCGAGCCTGGGCTGGCAGGTGGCACTTGTGGTGGTTTGTCCCTGCCTGGATTGCAGTGTGGGAGACAGAGACGGAGCCAACGCTAACGCCCTGTGTGAATCAACTTGGAGATTCAGAAGCACATCACAGACAACTTTTTAGGTAACTATGAATAGGAGTAGCTGGGGTTATAGGCATTTGGGTTCCTAGAGCAAATTGGGTGTTTACTGTCCTTTCCAAGTAGGCAGAAGCATCATCTCAAGATCAGAGATTATTCAGTTCACATCCCCAACAGAGCTCATCCTGGAGCAGTGTGGGGAGAGAGGCTCTCTTCCCTCCAGGGTGGAAGATCTTATTCCTCCTTAGGTCACTAGCTCAAGTGGACAATTCCACAATAATTCTGGGGAATGTGTCACCATCTACCCTCCTTCCCTTTTATTCTGAGTTTGGTGGAAGTGAGAATAAGTAGGACCATCCTTTGAAACAATCCTATTTCCTCATTTTATGGTGAGAGGAACTGATGCCTGGAGCCCATTTGGATAAATAAGGGCAGAGTAAGAAGAGAAGCTGACTTTGAAATCCAGCTCAGTGTTCTGCCCTTCCTACCAACTCCTGTGGCCTCAGATAGTTTCCAGTGCACTTTTACAGCCAGGCCATCCCAAAATAAAAAGAGAATAACATAGCTGTGAGCCTAGTGGGAACCTAACGCTTGCTTCCTGGAAGGCTCTATCATGCTTCCACCGCTTCTGCCCAGGGAAGCTCCTGAGGCCCTGAGCATCAAGCTGGGCCTCTGTGGAGTTTGGGGTGGAGAGGAGTAGATGGGCCCTATCAGCATGCTGCCCACCCCACCCCTCACTGCACCCCTGGACAGAACAATCACCAATGAAGCGGAACTCGCTGCACTCGCACTCGATCAGGGCCACAGTCTCAGCCAGCCACAGCAAGTTGTCTTCTGTTACTAGGCTCGGATACTTGGCCACCAGGTCTAGCGGTAGGAAACAGTAGTGCACTTCCTCTTCCGTGTCTAACAGTGGTGTGTCCATGAGCCCCAAAGGTGCCTTATCATGTAGGCCTGGAGGAGAACATGCAGGGGGCATCACCACCTTCCAGAGGCCAGGGTCTCAATTCTGGCAGGGCTCTCACTGACACAGGGGCCCCAGAGGAAGCTGGAGAGACCACCCAGGAGAGAGTCCCTGCCAGACACGTCCTTCCTCTCTCTCTCTTTTCAGAGGTAGCCCTAAAATTTGGAAGGAATATGGTGTGGAACAGGGCATCTAAATCTAATTTTTTCTACAGAAAGTGAAGGTCAGTGGGACATGGCTTACATACACAAAGTCATTAAATTCATTGACCCATTTGGTTCTTTCTAATCGATCAAACCAATCACCATGACCCACGGGTGAAATAGATGCTTTTGAATCTTCTGGAAGCTCAAAACCCACTGATAATCATGAACGCCTTGTTCTGGTGTTGCTGATAGGCTGACCTGTGCTGCAAGGCACCCATCAGACAGTGATCACTTGGAAACATTCCTTGTGTGGTGGTTAGAGGTAACTTAAATGGATGTGGAGTTCCTGGACTTCTATGAGGGGGTGGAATGCAGTTTAGCCTTGCCCAAGTGAAACCAGTATGCAGAGGAATGAGTGTGGAGGAGGATGTTTAGTTCCAGTGGGCAAGCAGCCATAGAGAATGCACGTGCAGAGTACAAGGTCAACAGAGATAACAAAAATCATCTAGAACTAGCTCAGAAACTAGGGTACTCTCTGGATGGAAGCCACTTCTGTTAGGGTGAGGAGAGGGGAAACTGGTGTGGGCTTCAGGGAGGGCTGGCCTCTCCTGATCATACCTGTGAAGGCTGGGCTTTTTATTGGAAATTCTGAGGGTTTGCTGATACACTTCCATGTTCGCCAGTAGTTCAAAGATGCTCTCTCAGCAACAGGTATGTCTGCAGGCCGCACACGTAGGTGGTGTTTCCCTTCCTTCATATTATCTAGAGTCTGTTAGATAAAGATTATTGCCTTAAAAATCTAAACCAAGTAACTACCAATTCTAGAGTGAATACCAGGGAAAATGATATGCAACTTACGTTGGTAAAGTGTTTGAAATAAATCAGTCACAACAAGCTGTAAAAATTTAGGGCTATGGGATGATATGCTGATATTCAAAATCCCAATGGCTATTTCTTTTCTGATTTTTGAAACTTTTTTGTGTTATAATTTTATGTTGAGTAAGAGTAATTTTTTTTTTTTTTTTTGGCTGGCCAGTACGGGGACTGAACACTGGACCTCAGTGTTATCAGCACCATGCTCAACTAACTGAGTTTACCAGACTTTTTTTTTTTAAATAAAATTCAACATTTATTCATGATAATGATTCCAGTATAACAGGAATAGAAGGAAGCTGCTGCTGCTTTTTTTTGGCAGCTGCCTGGTAAGTGGATACAAACCCTTGACCTTGGTGTTATGACCACCATGCTGTAACCAAGTGAGCTAATTGGCCAGAGAGTAATTTATCTTGCATAATCTAAAGAGCAATTTATATTTAATCATTAAAAACTTGATATTTTCTGCTATCGTTTTCCTTCAAGAACTCAAAAACCCTTTCTGACCTGTTGTAATTGTGATTTGCTCATTGTTTGGATTCATCCTAATCCCGGGAAGTGGTCTTATTAGTGAGATGGAGGTGTAATAAAAGTGTTGTATACTGGCACAGGATTCCACATTTTTCAAAGCACTTTCACAGATATTTGTTCATTTATCCTGACACAACTCTGTGAGACAGATGTGTTTTGCTGATGAGGCAGTAAAAGCCACAAAGTCAAAAAGGCTTTGTGACTTGAGCAAGCAGTCTTCGCTTCTTGGCTTAAAGGAGCCGGTGACCAGGGTGGGCTAAGGCTGGAGTGGAGCACCCTACCTAGACAGGGCTGAAGGCCAAGACAAAGGGTGGGCTGGACCCTTTGTGCTGCCCTCACTCAGGGACCTGTTCTTCCTCAAAAGTCCTGCAGGGGCAGATTATCATAATATCAAGCCTATTTTTTCTGTCCTTACTCTAGAAGAAAATGCTATATTCCCACTAAATTTTTAGAGATAGCAGGGCACATGGTCCTTTAAAGGCACGATATGACCAGATTCTCACAATGGGCAGAACTCCTCAGATTCAGTATGAAACTAAGAAAATAACCTGCTTCTAATTCCTACCTACACAGATGAAGCCTTTGTGAAGTTGCTCTTGGGAATCCTGAGAATTGAGAAGTGCTCTCTGGTGGCCACAGCTATAAACTGCACCCACATAACCACTTAAGGTCTGCAAAAGGTGGTGAACCAGAGTAGGAGAATCTTCCTTACTTTGGGTAGCTGGAGGACTTGTGGGAGGATTGAGCAAAGGCGGGGTGGCGGGGAGTGCTTTCCTGTGGCACTCAGCAATGGGGGAGACAGTGCATGCGTGGAACGCTGGAAGAGAGTCTCATTCATTCAATTGAGAAATGCTCTGTGCATTGCCAAGGCCACAGTCAGACAACACTGTGCCTGGATGAAGGAACTCTCAGCCTGGGGAAAAAGAAAAACATGAAAGCCAACCATTTACATATACTGAAATAAAAGCTAATGTCGGTTATGAAGTTTCTGGACATCCAGGAATCCTGGGATTTCTTTCCACAGCATTAGAAGGGGATCCCAGCTTTCCTGTCCATCTTTGCTCGGGGTTGCACACAGCTTTAGTTTCCATGTCAAGCTATCAGCTATCTTGAAGAGGGAATCAGGGAGAGATGGGTGTCTGTATGGGGGAGTAGCTGGCCTTGGGCAAAGAGGAATAAAAATGAGGTGCCAGGAAGGTGACTGAGAGGCCAGGACAGATTCTGTATCTGTGCGTCGGCAGGCATATTGAGTTAAGATGAGGGACAATAACCTGGCAGTTTTTGTGCTGAGAAGTGGACCAAAGAAAGGAAAATGGTGACTGTACCCAGGAGGGACAAGGCAGAGAGGATGCCGGGTAGAGATTTATACTGAGCCAGCTGTCTCTGTGCCTCAAACGTGGCCTTGAGGTACATAGAAGTTGGGGGAGTGAGGGAGTTGATTCTAGAACAAACAGGAGCCAGAGAGTGAAGAGCCCTATAAGGCGGCTGAGGAGTTTCATTTTATCCCCTGGTCAAGAGAAACCATTGAAGGATTTAAAGCAGGGACTGTTACTTGACTGTTATTTACACCATCTCCACACAGGCAGCCAGCAAGTCCTATGACTCCATCTCTTGGTTCTCTTTTCCCTTTCTCTAGTCCTGGCCTCTGGTCCCCAGGCCCTCTCTATAGATCTGTCAAACACATGAATGAGTCCAAATCACTCCCCCTCTTAAAAACTTCAGTGCTCCCTATTGCCTAGAGGATCAATTCCAAACTCTCCATGTTGCACATAAAGTCCTTCACAGTCAATGGAGGCAGCAGGGTATACACAAAAAGCACATGGGCCTTGAACTCAGACGTGGGTTTGAATCCTGACTCTGTCACTTAAGAGCTAACATTGCCCAGGCACTTTTTTTTTTTTTTTTTTTTTTTTTTTTTTTTTTTTTTTTTTTATGAAGGCTTGAGGGAGCCTGGTAGGCTCTTTTTGTCCTTCAGCCATGTGAGGGAGCAGAGAGAGGCACCACCTTTGAAGCAGAGAGCGAGCCCTTAACAGGCACTGAATCTGCTGGCGCCTTGATCTTGGACTTTCCAGTCTCCACAATTGTGAGAAATAAAGTTCTATTATTTATAAATTACCCAGTCTAAGTAAGGTATTTTGTTATAGCAGTAGGAACAGACTGAGAAAGCAACTTATTCCATGAGCCTGTCTCTGACAATCCTGTTCCAACCAAAATCCATAAACCAGAGATTACAAACTGGTAACCTGATTGAAATTCGTATAACTTCGTATAATGTATGCTATACGAAGTTATTACGTTGCTCCCGCGCCTCGCTCAGCCAGTGAGCGGGAACCGGTCTGCATGTGGGATCCGAACCCTCGGGCGGGAGCACCGCCGCGCTTCCCAAGCGGCGCACTATCCAGTGTGCCACCGGGCCGGCCCCTGCCCAGGCACTTTTAAACAAAATCCTCCAATATTCCCCCACCCACAAAGTAGGCTCTGGTATTATCACTTCCTTTTAGCACATGGGAAACTAGGCCCAGGAAGATGTAAGGAACTCCATACCCCAAGTAAATAGAGATGTTGGGAATGGAAATGAGGATGCTAGAGCTCAAGTTCTTAACCACTAGCCAGTTGCATCCCACTTGTCACGTAACCTCTCCAAGTCTCAGGCTCCTCACATGCAAAATGGAGACAGTAAAATCTGGAAGGTATTGTTGTAAGGATTAAAGGAAATATGTTAATTTCCTTCCTTTTAGTGGTCAGATCCCAAACTCCCTTTCCAGCCTCATCTCCCCCCAATTCTTTGTTTTCACTCCATCATCAGTGACACTAAACTCCACAAAACTTGAAAAACACACCATGTTCTTTGATGCCTCCTCAACTTTATGTATGCTGTTCCCTCTTGCCCAGAATATCCCTCTGGGTATATTCCCCATTCTCTGCCTGAAGAGCCTGGAGCCTCCCGCAGCCAGACTGGGTGTCATGCTTCCCCATTGTTCCCATAAATGCCCACACACTTCTCTCTGCAGGCTTCTGGCTTGGTTTCAGACCTGTCCTTCCACCTATACTGAGGCTCCTGCATCCCCACCTTCTAGTCTAGAACCTAGCATGTAGTAAGTGCTCAGAACTGCTGTGTTAGTTGAAAGAATGCATGAAAGTGGAGGGCTGGAGGGCTGAGTCCTCTGGAAAGAAAAGCAAAGAGGGACATGGGGGATCACAAAAGGAGCTGGCAGAGAAGTGGACTGCACTATAAAACTGAGAAAGATGCTGACTAT
Source organism: Galeopterus variegatus (assembly GCF_000696425.1). Taxonomy (NCBI): domain Eukaryota; kingdom Metazoa; phylum Chordata; class Mammalia; order Dermoptera; family Cynocephalidae; genus Galeopterus; species Galeopterus variegatus. Next base: position 171,624 of record NW_007730443.1, read on the forward strand.
CCAAAACTATAGGAAAAGCTGGCACAGGATTATAATGAGCAGAACCCAGAGTTCAGAGGGCAGTAAAGACAGTGATTCCCGGGGCCGGCCCGTGGCTCACTCGGGAGAGTGCGGTGCTGATGACACCAGGGCCACGGGTTCGGATCCCATATAGGGATGGCCGGTTGGCTCGCTGGGTGAGCGTGGTGCTGACAACACCAAGTCAAGGGTTGAGATCCCCTTACCGGTCATCTTTAAAAAAAAAAAAAAAGACAGTGATTCCCGGGGCCGGCCCGTGGCTCACTCGGGAGAGTGCGGTGCTGATGACGCCAGGGCCACGGGTTCGGATCCCATATAGGGATGGCCGGTTGGCTCGCTGGGTGAGCGTGGTGCTGACAACACCAAGTCAAGGGTTGAGATCCCCTTACCGGTCATCTTTAAAAAAAAAAAAAAAAAAAAGACAGTGATTCCAACTTGGGCCCTGGAGGCCAGAGGGAAGAACTAAGAGGGAGAGGGACTGGGATAATGGAAGAGAAGGAGAGAAGATGGCAGGAAGGAAAGACTCAGTTTGGGTCTGACTTGTGATGGACAGAAAGACAATGGGTAAAGAAGCACAAAAAGGGAATGAAACTAGGAAGTGCCTGGAAGAGACAGCCTAGCATCCCAAGTCCATGCTAAGCCAATTGCATCACAGAACTTGAACCTGTCATTCACCTCACCTGAAGTTTCAAACCCCAAGACTCTATCTCAATGGTGAAAACAGTGGTGCCCTTGAACAAATCTAAATTGGCCACATGGGAGACAGCCTGTGGGGTGGTAGGGAGATCCCTGCCCAGGACAACAACCTGTTTGAGGATGACCCAGATTCCCTATTTGGAGGTGTTGTGTGGTATGACGTATGTCCTCCGGGATGGGTCAGTAATGACAGTCCAACTAACTTGAGAGGAGATGTGCTAGTTGAAGGGAGAATGATCCATTTTGTAGAAATGAAATCTCAATTTCCTGCTATTTCCACTAATGTAAAGTGTGAGCAGCACCACTTTCCCCAAGAAAGGTATGTTTGGCAAATCTGTAAAAAGAGAAAAAATAAATAAATCCACAAAAATTGCAATCCTTGCCAGTCAGGTCATGCTGCATGCTCATCCAAGGTGTCAGTCTTCCATGGGCTCAGGAGCCTCAACAAGGTGTTTTCTGAACTCTCTCAGCCAATCCTTCCTCTGACTTCTAGAAATACAAGGCCTCTATTCACAAGAAGCCATTTGGATGCTATTAAGAAACAACAGAAAGCATTCCTCAGCCCCCTCACCTACTTATTTATGGTCTGCCAGTGTCCCCTAATAGATATAAACTCCCTAAGACCTCAGGATCCTTGCTTGTGTTGTTCTATGTTTGGAAACCTTGCTTGTATTTACAGCACCCAGGAGAGTGCCTGTGGGATCTCAGTACTTTTTTTGTTGAATGAATGAATGAATGAATGAATGAATAAATAATGAATGAATGAATGAATGAAGAATACTCCAGAGAGCCTGGGCTTCCAGCTGCCCTTCGGCTTTGATGACTGAAGTTTTCACAGAGTGCGTGGCTCATCTTCTACGGCTGACTTCAAGTCCGCTTTCATTTGCCTGAATATTACTTCTAGGAATTTTACTGTTCATATGTTATGACCTGCAAAGTTACCAGAGGGAGGATTTCTTTAGTGAAATATGGCCCTGGATTCAGATGACTAATTGCTAGCACAAGCATAATTGATGTTGCTTTTGGCCTAGATAATAGTGAAAAAATATGTCAATCAGAAGCAACATAAAACTGATGGTGCGTGTGTGTGTGTGTGTGTGCATGTGTGTGTGTGGTTGCCAAAAGATGGCTGACAAAAGTGCTCTGCTGGCAGAGCTTTTGGACTTAACAGAGGCTTTCCATATAGCAACAGTTCTCAGAGATGCCTCATGCTCTGATGTGGGCTGTTGGAAGGGATTGGATGGTAAAAGAGCTTGGGGAGCTTGCAAATCCCTGACTGCCTTATAAAGACAAGGAGGGCAAGCACTGCTTTGAAGTTTGAGGGAAGCAAGGCTGATAGAACAAAAGGATGTGCAGAACAATTGCTATCAGCCAAAGGAGACAAATAAGACAGCCCTCAGTACTTCAAACCTGCCCCTCCACTGCTGGCTCCAGTCCCATCACTCTGCAGAAGTCATCTTGGGTACATCATTCAACATTCTCTCTGCAGATGTTTATTAAACACCTGTAAATGCCACATACTGTGAAAGATGCTAGGAATGCAAACATGAGAATACAGTCCAGTGAGGGAGAAAAACATGAATATTGATCTCAACAGAATTAGCACTGATATAATAGAGGAATTAACTCAGTTATAAGAGCAGAGAGACAAAAACTCCATTAGAAATATCAGGTGAGGCTTCCAGGGGGCCACATGTAGGCCAAATCTTAAAAGCGAAGCATTCTAGGAAGAGGAAACAACAAGTGAAAAGGTATAAAGAGAAAGCATATGGGGTGCTTAAGGATGTGGCTGAACTTCTGAGTGTGTGTGCATGTGCATGTTTGTGTACATGGCCATGCATGCATGTGTGTGTATGTGCTGGGACATGAGCCACGACAAGCAGATGGGCCTACTTGGGAGGACTCTGATGCCATGTCAAGGGGTTTGCACTTGAGTTGTCCACTTATCCATACCTACAGACAAGCTACACTGCTGTGACAAATACCTGCTGTTTATGTAATCTCCTTCCTTCCCAAGATCACAATAGCAATCTGTCCTTACATGGTGAGTAACAGGAAATGTGAGACTGCCACTGGTCTGTTTTCTTTAAAGCATCATTTGTGTGATCAACATAAAACTCCCTGGCTCCCTTGAGCACAAGGAATGCAGGCGTATTTGGGTTGATTGCTGGTAGCAGAGTGCTCGCAAGTAGAACAATTTAAGGTTCCAAACTTAGAAGTCCCCAGATGGTGTGAAAAAGGAAATACAAGTAGCATGTACTGTCAATATACCATGTCCTCAGTGGACTTAGAGGGGCTAGTAAAGGAAATCAATAGTCTGCCATAAACCTTGAACCCTTTTGAGTGACCATGAAGAGAAATTTCACACTTTGCAGTAGCAGCTGTGACTCTCAACCAGGATGATGTCATGTGAAACGCTGAGAGCAGTTTACATATTGGTGAAGAGACCTTCTCAAATTATAGAGAAAGTTCTAGGAAGCCCTGTGATGTTAATATAAGGACCTGTAATAACTACTTTGTATTTCCCCTATGAAAAATATACAACACTCCAAAACATCCAGGTTCATGGATTTACATATCAGCTTAGATGACTTCCATATTTATATCTCTAGACCTGACTGGCTTCCATGAATTCCAGACCTGTACATCCAGTGCCTCCTTACCACCTCCCCTTGGATGTTTATTGCCTTTTCATTACCTCCCAAACTTAACACATTCAAATCCTAACTATTGATTTTTTCCCCTAAACCTGCATGTCCCTCAGAACCCACCATTCACCTGGTTGTTTAAGATTGAAACAAAGGAGTTGGTCCATTCTTTTTATTCACACAAAGCATTTGTTCATTTAGGCAAAATCCTGAGTATCTGTATAGGCCTTAGCAGTGGGAAAAGTGACGGAAATGTGTGAGGCTGTCATTTTCTTGAGGCAGCTCTTGGTTCCCAGCTATAATTACAGTCTGCTTCAGTGAATAAACACCACTTCAGTTGGGCCAGCCCAAATGTTTACTTATTTGAAAACACCATTTCCAGGGGGCGGCCCGTGGCTCACTCGGGAGAGTGCGGTGCTGATAACAGCAAGGCCCCGGGTTCGGATCCCATATAGGGATGGCCGGTTCGCTCACTGGCTGAGCGTGGTGCTGACAACACCAAATCAAGGGTTAAGATCCCCTTACCGGTCATCTTTTTTTTTTAAAAAAAAAAAAGAAAGAAAACACCATTTCCAGAGCATAAGTACTTGTTTCATGGTCTGTTTTAGGGAAGCAGATCCACATGATTCTTCAAATACTTGTACTGCTCACACAACTTGGAACTTTGGAATTGTACAATTCATTGGCCTTGAGTTGTTTCCCATCTAGAAGTTGCTTCCCAGATATATTTTGTTTCAGTTTGGGAAATGACAAAAGCAAAGGAGTTAAAAGCCTTAATAAATTGTTTATGTAGTTTAAAATGTATCCTTTAAAATGGTTCTTTAAAAAGTTACCTTGATCTCTTTGATTTTCTGCAACAAATAGGTTACTCTCTCCTTTTTCCCACAAAATGGTGCCTTGGCATAGAGTCATCAGCAATCCTGACATGCCAGGCCATTTAAGTGGTTTTGAAACCACTTGTAATCAATTCTAGTTCACCATTCCTGGGGAAGGTGAAAAGAATTTAAATTCAAGTGGGTAGCTGGGGGGGGGGAGAGAGAGAGAAAAGATGGAAGGAAGGAAGGAAGGTAAAAAGAGAATAAAATGCATGAATAAATAAATGAGTTAGCTTCCAGGGGACACCATCCTGAGGAGAAACCTTGAAAGTGATGTCTTAAAACCCAGCAGACTTTATTCCTTCATTTAACAAATATTTACCGAGCACCTGCTATGTCCTAGGCATTGTAATAGGTGCTAAGTATGGTGAATCAAAAGATATTGCTTTTGTCTCCATGAAGTTTATCACCTCTTGAGACAGACACATAAAAAACAAACAAGTCACAACATGAAATGAAAGTGTCATCAGGGATGGTCAGGATGGCTTCTCTGAGGGGTAGGAAGGAGGTACATTTGGATTTAAGGGAGATTTGGCATTTATGGAACTGTATTCCTTATGGTATGAAGAGACCATAGTTCTGGAGAGTCCAAGTGGTCAGGAATACAGACATGGAGCCGGTAAGAAGGAAGGTGCAGGAGAGATTTCAAAACTGTGGGCAGAGGCATGAGCTGCTTGTAGCTATGCTGATCGAAGGGAGCTAA
>NW_007730443.1:176573-194121 GCF_000696425.1 Galeopterus variegatus
GAAGGAAGGAAGGAAGGAAGGAAGGAAGGAAGGAAGGAAGGAAGGAAGGAAGGAAGGAAGGAAGAAAGAAAGAAAGAAAGAAAGAAAGAAAGAAAGAAAGAAAGAAAGAAAGAAAGAAAGAAAGAAAGAAAGAAAGAAAGAAAAAACACAACAACTTGCACTGGAGTATGTTAGGGATTTTTGATTTCCAAATATATAATAACTCTTCAGAGAAGACATTGAATTATTTAGTAAAAGGCATCCATAAAAACATGTACTATGAAATGTTCTCATTCCTCTATGACCTGGGTCATATGCATGGTCTATCTCAATTTTCTTCTAAGAGGTGTTAGGGAGGCATGGTTGGTGGTGTGCTGAGCTGCTCTTCAGTTTGCTCAGTTAGCGCTGGTGGAGATGGAGTAATTGACACCTTTTCCAGATAGTGGGATTAATATGGAGCATGGCCAATGGTCCTTTCTAGTCATAATACTTAGTTCTTCTAGGTTAAAAAAATTAATTGTTCAAAATCTACAGAATAAACTACTTAAGATCAGTCACAAAAAGGAACATAAATGATTTCTGTGGTTTGGAGAAAAATTAGGAAAAAACATAATATTTTCTGATGATACTTAAATGGTTTATAAGTAAAGGTATTTAAAGATTTTACAATAAGAAAACAAGAAATCTCTTGGGAAACAGAGATGTGAAGATAAAGGAAAGATCTTCAGTTTGGAGAACTTTTTGCTTTTCTGTAAGTGAATATTGTGTACCTAACAGGCACAAAGAAAAGTAATATTCTTGATGAGTCTTTTAGATTTTAAATCTCAGATGTGATGTACACTGCAAATCCTACAATTTCTAAAGTTTTCTCCTTTTAAAATTCTTCTTTTTTTTTTTGTCCTTTTTGAGACCGGCCACACCGCGCTCAGCCAGTGAGCACTGTGAGTGCACAGGTCATCCCTATATAGGATCCGAACCCGCGGCGGGAGCGCTGCTGCGCCCCCAGCGCCGCACTCTCCCGAGTGCGCCATGGGCTCAGCCCTCTCCTTTTAAAATTCAACAACAAAAACAAGAAGTGGTTTAAAGTAGGATTTTCAAGAGCCAAGGGCACCCTCTCAATGGATAGTAAATCACATCCTGGGTCCATGGAGGCTGCTGGTATAGACAAGGGGGAGTTGGGATGAAATCCTTTATTAAGAACATGCAATTCCAGTGTATTGTTTATTACTTTAACTCACTCATCACACTTGCCCTTTAAGAAGGTGTATTAGTCTGTTTTTTGTTTGTTTGTTTGTTTATAACACAAATACCTGAAACTGGGTAATTTGTAAAGAAACAATATTTATAGCTTACAATTTTGGAGGCTGGGAAGTCCAAAGTCCAAGGAACATATCTGGTGAGGGCCTTCTTGGCAGTGACTCTACACAGTGATGCAGGGTTTCAATGGCAAATATGCATGGAGCAGACAGAGAGTTAACCTCCTCACTGGCTCTCCTCCTCCTCCTCTGCCTCCTCCTTCTTCTTTTAACTGGCTCTGTTAAATTTCTCAGAACCATGCCCATGATCACCATTAAACCATCAAGGGGATTAATCCATTCTCTAGGGCATGGTCCTCACAATCTAATCACCTCTTCAAGGCCCCACCTTTCAATTACCATAATAGGATTTCTCACCATCTTAACACTGTCACAGTGGGGGTTAAGTTTCTAATACATGGACTTTGGGGAACACAATTTAATCCACAGCAAATGGTCATCTCAGCAACCAATATGTGAAAGGATACAACATTTAGTGATGTAAAGCCTATGTTACTGACTACCACTACTGGCTGAGAAGAGCATCTTACCTGCAACAAAGGCATCAGCTGCAAACCCAGTGCTTGCTCATAGAGCAAGTTCAGTTCTGCACAACTGGAGAAGGAGAGTTTGGAGGTGTAGAGGTAATAGTGCACATGCCTAAATGTGGAACCATCTCTGTCGATGAACAGCCTCTGGCTTTCTGAAGAGGTCAAGGCTGAAGCTTCTTTCCACAGCAGAGAATCTGGGAACTGAGCAAGTTTGCTTCTGGGAACTGAGAAATGCCAGCCCCCAACATTGAAATGGAACAAATCCTCTGCTGATTCATGAGACATGCCAGGCTCCTCCTAAAGGGAGAATGAGAAGAGAATTATGCAAGAAAAAGAAATAAAAAACATCCAGAGTGGAAAGGAAGAAATAAAACTTTTTCTGTTTGCCAGTGACATTCTCTTGTATATAGAAAATCCTAAGGAATTCACTTAAAAACTATTAGAAATAAGTCCAACGAGGTTGAATAATGCAGATCAACATAAAAAAATCAATTGTATTTTAATAAATTAGCAATGAACAATCTGAAAATGAAACTAAGGAAACAATTCCATTTACAATAGCATCAAAAAGAATGAAATAGGGATAAATTTAACAAAGGAAGTATAATACTTGTACTTAAAATTTCAAAACATTGTTAAAAGAAATTTAGAAAGACTTAAATAAATGGAGAAACATATCAAGTTTGTGGATTAGAAGATTTAAACTGTATTGTTAAGATAGCAATACTCCCCAAATTGATCTACAGATTCAACATAGTCCCTATGAAAATCCCAACTGCCTTTTTTGCAAAAATTGACAAGCTGATGTTAAATTCATAGAGAAGGGACCCAGAATAGTCAAAACAATCTTGAAAAAAGAACAAAGTTTGAGGATTCACACTTCCCACTTTCAAAACTTACATCTATATGCAATGTGCAGAATAGGCAAATTTATGGAGACAGAAAGTAGATTAGTGGTTGCCTAGGGCTGGGGTGTTGGGAAGGGATTGGGGTCTGACTACTAATGGGTATGGGGTTTTGGGGGGGATGATGAAAATGTTCTAAAATTGGTTGTGGTGGTGGTTGCACAACTCTGTGAACAAACCAAAAACCATTGAATTGTACACATTAAAATGTTAAATCATATGGTGTATGATTTATTGAGATAAAGCTGTTTTTTTAAAAAGGGACAGTTGTGATGAGGTGCTTTCCATCCCATCAAGCAAATGCAGAGCTCTCTTGGGATCCTACCTGTAGAGACATTACATCAGTGGGAGCTGAATGCTGTGAGTGCTTTTTCATGTATACAAAGGCAGCAAAGATCATGAACCTCCCTCAGCTCATTGTTAAAAGTGTAGGATAATCGGGCCCGCCCGTGGCTCACTCGGGAGAGTGCGGTGTTGAGAACACCAAGCACAATGAATATTTTGCTATATTTGTTTTATGACATGTCAATCTATCCATTCCTGTATCCATCAATCTATCTTATTTTTTGATTCATTTCAAAATAAGTTATAGATATATTGGTACATCACACCCCAATCACTTCAGCATGCATAATTTTTTTAGCTAGAATTCAATATCGTTTTATGGTTCTTTTTAGGTAAAACTTTATACACTATTTCTCACTCTTAATTTTTTTACAAGGGTAGTGCTCTTTGTTTATTTCAAAATCTGATATAGATGGTTTGTATCTTTGATGACTTTCTACTTTTCCATAGTGTTGATAAACTAGGTCATCCTGGAACAAAATAGACAATTCACTTATGAGTAGATTATCTTACACTTTTTCTTTTCTTTTCTTTTTCTTTTTTTAAAAAGGATGACCGGTGGGGCCGGCCCGGTGGCGCACTGCTACAGTGCACCACTTGGGAAGCGCGGTGGCGCTGAGGGTTCGGATCCCACATACAGACCGGCCGCTCACTGGCTGAGCGAGGTGCGGGAGCAACACTGAGGGTTGCGATCCGTTGCCGGTCACGAAAAAAAGACAAAAAGGAAAAAAAAAAAGATGACCGGTAAGGGGATCTTAACCCTTGGCTTGGTGTTGTCAGCACCACGCTCTCCCAAGTGAGCTAACCGGCCATCCCTACGTGGGATCCAAACCTGTGGCCTTGGTGTTATCAGCACCGCACTCTCCCGAGTGAGCCACGGGCCGGCCCGAGTTTGTCTCCTTCTTACACACGTCCTCAAGAGGTGCCTGCTGAAGTGCGGGTAGGGGTTAAGGATGTCGCTGTTCTTTCCAGAATTTTCTTCCCAAAGACTGCTCGGGGGCTGGTTACTGCAGAACAATCTCAGCCTGGGGAGAGCCCACAGTCACAGGCAAGCTTGGGGTGTCTGCAGTACTTGAAGGTCAAAAGATTTCTTGCCAGACTGCAGGAAATGGGGTAAACCCTAAGATAGTCGTGCCCACCCCATCCCAAACAGCATCTCTCTTTTCCACACTGATCTCTCTCCCCTAAAGGAGCTTCTCCCAAATCGATTTCTAGAACTAGAACCACCTCATGTTCTAAAGACAGGACCCCCAACTCCTCAGAGCCAACATTCCCCACCTTTCAGATCTGGAGCTCTCCATTATGCCTCAGAAATCCCCAACCCTTCAGATCTGAATCCCGCCTTCACACACCCCAGCCCTGGCCCGGAGTCAGCATCCCCGGCGCTAAGATATGAAGACCTTTCCCTGGTCAAAGAGGAACATCCCCACCGCTCAGACGTGCAGCGCCCCAAGTCCTCAGAGCTAGAACGTTTCATCCTCAAACTCCTCAAGCGCTAGCCCTCCAAATCCTTCAAAGCTGGGGCCACGCCCCCTGCCCCAGGGCCAGGTCCCTAGCTCTGTGGCCCTAATCCTGGGCTACAATGCCCCCCATTCTCCGCCTTATTGCTTTTTGCGCCCCACTCGCAGCGGGCTCCATACCATGCTCCCGGCTCCTACGGCAGGCGGGCAGGCGCGTGACCCAGCCCATAACGGTCCCCGGGAGCGCGGCGGCGCGCGCGGAGGGGCGGGGCCTGACCGGCGGGGCGGGGCCTAGCGCGCGAGGGGCGGTCTCACGGGCGGTGGCAGGTGAGCGGCGGGCGGGGGTGGCGGAGCAATGGGATCTGGACGAGGAAGGCATCCGCCGCCTGGGGGCGCTGACCCTGGAGCAGCCGGGTAGGGCCAGGCTGGGAGGGCCTGGGCAGGGATCGTGGGGTCAGAGGCTGAGGGGAGAAAACTGAGGCGGGGGCAGGGGAACCCGGGGTAGAGGCGGGGGAACCGCGGCGGAGAGGTCCCTGAGGCGGAGATGGGGTACCCTCAGCAGGAGGGTTCCACTGAGATGGAGGTGGAGGAACTGAAGTAACAGGGGAGTCTGGGGCAGAGGGCGAGGAATTGAGGGAGAAGAGGGGAGTGTGAAGTGGAGCAAGAGAAACGAGGTTAACAGGGGACCCTAAGTAAGGCAGGGTCTTACTGAACAAAGTCAAGTCTGAACGAGTGGAAGGAAACCGAGCCCCAACAGGCACACTGGTGGGAGAAGGGAAGTACTGAAAAGATTTGTGGTGGGAAGAGCTGTGGAGGAGGCACGAGGGAATTCATTTTGGTAGTTTCTGAAACTTTCTCCCCAGGAGGGCTTTTTCTGGTTGGGGTGAAATGGGAAAGGACGTTCCTTTATCAGCCCCTCTCCTCGTCCAGTCTCGACTTCTAGAACTTGACCACTTCTTTGCTCCATCTGGATGGAGCCTGATGTGAACAGAATAACAGCTGATCTCTCAAGGCGCTTAAGACCGCGCCCAGTCCTCGGTAAAACTGACCCAGTGACCACTGACCCCACCTTTGACCCGGGTTCTGATGCACACAGCTTGCTTTCTGAGTGTCTAAAGGAGTTAAAAAGTTGGGAAAGTTATCAGCATTCGTAATTCAACTTTTAGTCTCCCTAAATCTACTATGTCTATTGCCAGGCCCTGTGTTAAACGCTTTACCCGCATTATTTAATCCCCATAACAAGCCTATCAAGAGCATGCTGTTATTGTTCTCATTTTACAGATTAGTGAAATTAGGTTCTATGCCCCAAATCACACAGCTAGTAAAGTGATGCAGCCAGGGTTTATTAATCCAGGACTCTGGTTCCAGAGCCTATGCTCCTACAATAACAAAAAGTAGCCTGTCTTGCTTCTTCTATTTCTCATTTGTGGAATATGAAATAGATTGGTTTTATTTGTACTTTTATTTTAAAATTATTTATTATTTTGAAGTTATCAAAATTAGCGCATGCTAATAAACTATCAAACATTATACGGATGAATAAAGAGAGCACTAACCTTTCTCTTCAAAACCCTCCCACCCCCCCCCACAGGTAACCAAAGATAATAGTTCAGTGTGTGTATAAATAGATTGATGTAGTTACTTCAGGCATATTTTTTCTTTTCCAGACTACTTTGAACTCCACTACTTCACAAGTCAGCTAAGAAAGGCTTTATTGCCTTTAAACGTTTATGTGCCCTTCTTGCCTTTTTAAAAGAATACTGATTCTTCCTTGCCTTTTTTGAAGAATATTAATTTAATTTGGGAGGGCCACATACCCCTTCCGTTCTCCAGCTCGAAAAATACATGGCAGATTTTTTTTTCTTTGCTCGTCTTTGTTTTTATTTGTTTGCTTGTTTTTGTTTCAGGCATTTGAATAACAAAATTAATTGTGCTCATTCTGACCATACAATACAGAAGTGTCTAAAGGAATTCTCTCCTCTCCTCTCCTCTCCCTCCTTCCATCCTTTTCTGTTCCTTTTCTTATATAAACATATATATATAAATAGGTACCTTTTTTAAAAAAAAAAGAAGGAATAAATAACATATTATTCAGCAATTTGCTTTTTTTACTTGCCAGTAAAACACGGATATTTTTCAATTAAATGAATATGTTGGTATATGAATTATAAAATTCTTCTGTAAGAAATCACAGTGGTCGGGGGCCGGCCCATGGCTCACTTGGGAGAGTGCGGTGCTGATAGCACCAAGGCCACGGGTTCGGATCCCATATAGGGATGGCCGGTTAGCTCACTGGCTGAGCGTGGTGCTGACAACACCAAGTCAAGGGTTAAGATCCCCTTACCGGTCATCTTTTTAAAAAAAAAAAGGAAAGAAAGAAAAAGAAATCACAGTGGTCAACTTTTGGGAGAGAGACTTTTACTTTTATTCTATACTTCTCTGTATTGTTGGAATTTTCTAACCATGTAGGAAGTGTTACTTTTTTTTTTTTTAATGTACGAAGGCATAATCTTGATGGTGCAATTATTGACCTTTTATGTTTGTTTGTTTTCTTTATTATATTTCTCTGGATTAAAAAATTCCAATGAATGTTTACATTGTCCTTTGTCGTGCAGAAAAATTTCTTCGTAACGTAGTGAAGCTTATTTTTCCTTTATGATTTGTGTTTTTTGTGTCTTATTTATGAAGCCTTCCCCTATACTGATGTAAAAGCTTCCTTTTTTTTTTCTAAAAATTCTGCAGTTTTGCTTTTCATAGTAAGTCTAATATATCTAGTCTATTTTTATATATAATGTTTGATATGTATATAATTGTATTTTTTTTAATACTGATAGCCCATGTCCCCAGAACCTGGGTCTGCTTCTAGGCTCTCTATTCTGTTACACTGTTCTATTTTTCTGTTTCTACATCAATACCACACTTTTGTAAATGGCTTAACAGTAAGTCTTGATAACTGGTAAAGTCAGTACCCTTCCTGTCTTTACCTCCCCTTCCTCCTTCAAAATTGCTAGGACTATTCTTGGCCTTTATTCTCTCCTAAGAATTTTAGAATCAGCTTGTCAATTAAATCATTTTAGCAAGGATGTGACATGTTCTAATACCCATTTTTAAAACTTGACTCTCACACATTAGAAGCCTTTTACAGTAGTCTGGGTAAGAGATAGTGGTGAATGGTGGCTTGGACCAAAAGGATGACAGTGGAAATAAAAAGAAGAAGATGGAGTCAAGGTGTAATTTGGGGACAGAAGGGACAGGATTTACAATAGGATTGGATGAGATGAGAAAATGGATTAGATTGGATTGGGAGATGAGGAAAGATAACATTCAAAGATAACACTTAATCTTGGCTGAAGGTATTGCTAAGTGGATGGTGGTACCATTTATTGAGAGTATGTGTGTACATTACAAGAAAAAAAGGTTTGGGGAAGGGGAATCAGGAGATCTGTTTTGAGCACGTTAAGTTGAAAATGCCTGTTAGACATCCAAGTGTGAGATACTTAGTAGGCAGTTGGATATATGAGTCTGGATTCAGAGAAGAGGTCAGGGTTAAAGATGTAACTTTTGGAAACATTAGTAAGTAAGTGGTATTTAGAGCCATGGGACCGGATAAACTCACCTAAGAAGAGAATGTGGATGGAAACGAGAAGAAAGCTTAAGACTCAAACTTGGAGTATTTCAGTGTTTCAAGGTTGAGTAGGGAAGGAAGAACATGTTGTCTTGGAATTTAAGAAAGGGTAGTATATCAAGAGAGTAATGGTCAACTGTGCTAAATACTATTGACAGGCTGAACAAGTTAAATGCAGAGAAGTGTCTGTTAGATGTGGCAACATGGAACACAGTGGTGACTTCGACAAGAGGAGTTTGGGGTGAGTGAAGAGGCGAGAAACCAGATTGGGGTGGGATGAAAAAGGGAATGATATGTGAGGGAGAAGAGATAGTGAAGGTAAGAACTTTTGCTGAAAAGTTTGGCGGTAAAGAAGAATATATAAATAGAAGTGGAGTGGTAGCTAGAAGATGTGAGGTCAAGAAAAAGCTTTTTTGTTTTACTTTTTGATAGCTGGCCAGTAAGGGGATCCAAACCCTTGATCTTGGTGTTATAATACTGAGCTCTAACCAACTGAGCTAACCTGCCAGCCCCAAGAACAGGTTTTTTAAAGACAGGATATACTAGAGCATGTTTACAGGCTGATGATAATTATTTGGTAGAGAGGGGAAAATATGTAATTATGTACTCTCTTCTTTGGTTGTTAAAATAATGCAATTAATTTATTATATGGGTAATATAATAATTGTACAGTGAAAATAAATCTTGACCTTCCTCCTTTTCCCATAGACCTAGTTTCTCCTTCCTAAAGGCAATTGCTGTTACCAATATCTTGGATAGTTTTTCAGATATGTTCTCTACATATATAAACATATATTACTTATTCTGTAATTTTTTATTATGGCAATTTTCAAATGTGTACAAGAGTAGAGAGAATAATGAACTCTCATTATCCTAACTCAACAGTTATCACCAATTAGTGGCCATTCTTATTTACCTCACTTATCTTCCACCCATCCTTATCCCCCTGCACTTATTATTTTGAAGCAAATCCCAGGTATATGATTTAATGCATAAATATTTCTGTATGTATTTTCAAAAGATCAGAACTCTTTAAAAAATAATCACCTATGCAACCTAAGAATATTTAACAGTAATTTCTTAATATCAAACATCCAACCAGTGTTCTCATTTCCCCAATTGTCCTATAAAATTTTTTTTTTAAAAAAACCAGGATCTAAGGGCCGGCCCGTGGCTCATTCGGGAGAGTGTGGTGCTGACAACACCAAGCCAAGGGTTAAGATCCCCTTACCGGTCATCTTTAAAAAAAAAAAAAAAAAAAAACAGGATCTATATAAGGTTTGTATATTGCAACTGGTTGATGTATATCTTAAATCTTATTTGATCTACAGATTCCCACCACCCCCAACTTTTTTTCCCTTACATATTAAATTGTTTTTAAAGAAACTGGATCATTTGTTCTGAAGAGTTTCCTGTATTCTGTCTGGATTTTGCTTATTGCATTTCTAAGATATTGTTTAATATTTTCTCCTGTTCCCTGTATTTCCTATGAATTGTTAATTAGATGAGGCTTAACCAGATTCAGGTTTGATTTTTTTGTTTTTGTTTTTGCAAGACTACTTCACAGATAATGGCAAACACTTACTTCTGTTAGGAAGTACATGAGTATAATGTTTGTTCTTTCTTTTTGTGATACCAGCCATTGAATATGATTGCTTAGTTCCATTAATTCATTAAGGATTGCAACATGGTAATGTTCTAATTTTATCTTTCATTCTTCTTCATTAGCTGTAATACTTGTATAAAGTTTTACTTGAGAATTACTTGAGAGATTTTCCACATCAACTTTTTGGTTATCCTGAGGTACAGTTTGTATAGGAAAGATAGGATAAAAGCTTGATTTTTTTTTCACCTCATTTGCCAGTTTTCAGGATAATGAGTTGTTTTCTTAGCTCCTCCAAAGGTGACTAGTAATGATTGTTTTGTTTTCTCACTATCATTATAAACTCATTGATTTAAATACAAGGGTACTTCAAAAAGATCATGGAAAGATTCATATTATTTTTCAATTCTATTTTTCCACTAACTTTTTGAAGTACCCTCATGTGTTTGGTGTGTTCTAATCCATTGCAGTTATTATCATAATTAATGCTTGACTTATCCCAACTTTGGCTAGTAGATCTTTCAAGTTGACTCCTGAGAACTTTTTTCTTTTTTTTTTTTTTTAAAAGATGACCGGGGCCCGGCCCGGTGGCGCACTGGATAGTGCGCCGCTTGGGAAGCGTGGCGGCGCTCCCATCTGAGGGTTCGGATCCCATATACGGACCGGTTCCCACTCACTGGCTGAGCGGGGCGCGGGAGCAACACCGAGGGTTGCAATCCCGTTGCCGGTCCCCGGGCCGGTACGGGGGCAACACTGAGGGTTGCAATGATGCTAAGAACATTTCTGTGCAAATCTGTGTGCAGATATATATTTTTCTTTTTTTTTTTTTTTTTTTAAAAGATGACCAGTAAGGGGATCTTAACCCTTGACTTGGTGTTGTCAGCACCACGCTCAGCCAGTGAGCGAACCGGCCATCCCTATGTGGGATCCGAACCCGGGGCCTTGGTGTTATCAGCACCGCACTCTACCGAGTGAGCCACGGGCCGGCCCGAACTTTTTTTTTTTAAAGTTTTATTTATTTGAAACTCTTTCACTGTCATTATAAACAAGCTTTATTAAAGATTGTTAATTTAGTTTCCAAGTGAGCTATAAATGGTTTTCTGTAGAGAGATTATTTGATTTATTATTTTCATGAATAAAAAGTTTCTGACCATTGAGTTATGTAGCCTATATATTAAAATTGGAAGATTATTTTGTTGTTCTTGGAACTTATTATATGCAATATTTGATTTGTTCTTTGATCTGTTTGTCTTCACGCTTTATAAACTCCAAAACCTGGGCCCAGCCTGTGGCGCTCTCAGGAGAGTGCAGTGCTGGGAGCGCAGCGGCGCTCCCGCCGTAGGTTCGGATCCTATATAGGGATGGCAGCTGCACTCGCTGGCTGAGTGCGGTGTGGCTGGTCTCAAAATAAATAAATAAAATAAAATAAAAATAAACTCTGAAACCAAATGCATAACCTCTTTTTAAAAATATTATTTATTATAAGCATATTGTTGTTACAAATCATGATTTTTCTTTATGCCCTTTACCAACCTATCTCTCCCCAAACCTCTACCCCCCCACCATCTCTAGTATTCTGAAAGTTCAAAGAACTGTTTAGGTCTTTTCTTTCTTTCTTAGCACCCAGTTACAAGTGAGAACATGCAGTATTTCTTTCTTTGTCTGGCTTATTTCACTTAACATAATTTTCTCCAGACTCATCCATGTTGCTGCAAATGGCAGAATTTTATTCTTTTTTTATGGCTGAATAGTATTCCATTGTGCATATATACCACATTTTCCTTATCCGGTCATCCTTCGATGGACATTTAGGTTGGTTCCATACTTTGGCTATTGTAAATAGAGCTGCAATGAACAAATGCATAACCTCTTAAGACATGCACTTCATGTAATCATAAAAGAATGTCTGTCCCTATGGCAGTTTATCATTTGAATGATAATTATGGTTCCCTTTAGAAATGTTAAAATGGGGCCGGCCCTGTGGCGCACTGCTACAGTGCGCTGCTTGGGAGCGTGGCGGCGCTCCCACCGAGGGTTCGGATCCCACATACAGACCGGCCGCTCACTGGCTGAGCGAGGTGCGGGCGCAACACCGAGGGTTGCGATCCCAACACCGAGGGTTGCGATCCCGTTGCCGGTCCCGGTCCGGTATGGGCGCGACACTGAGGGTTGCGATCCGTTGCCGGTCATGAAAAAAGCCAAAAAAAAAAAAAAGGAAAAGAAATGTTAAAATGTCCTCTCTCATTCAGTGAAAGGCATGAGAACTGTTGTGGTCAGGATCAAAATCATAATTGTCCTTAGCTTTTGTCCCATGATAACAAACTCTCAGGGTATTAGATCATTGTATACCACAAAACTACCAATACACTGCCCTCAAAGTCAGGAAACATTTTTTGCATTTTTTTTAGATATAATTAACATACTATAAAGTTCATCATTTTATTTTATTTATTTATTTTTTTGTCTTTTTCGGGACTGGTAAGGGGATCACAACCCGTGGTGTGGTGTCACCCGCACCGTGCTCAGCCAGTGAGCGCACCGGCCATTCCTATATAGGATCCGAACCCGCGGCTGCAGGAGCGTCGCTGTGCTCCCAGTGCTGCACTCTCCCGAGTGCGCCACAGGGCTGGCCCTAAAGTTCATCATTTTAAAGTATACAATTCTGGGTCATTTAGTACACTTACAATGTTGTGCAACCATCACCACTATCTAGTTCCAGAACATTTTCATCAGCTCATTAGTCACTCACTCCTCATTTCGCACTCACCCCAGCCCCTGACAACCACTAATCTGTTCTCTGTCTCCATGTATTTGCCTTTGCTGGATATCTCATATAAGTGGAACCATACAATATGTGGCCTTTTCTGTTTGGCTTCTTTGACTTAACGTGATATTTACAAGGTTCATCCATGTTTTACCATGTGTCAATACTTTATTCCTTTTTTTGGTATATATAAATAGACTTTATTTTTTAGAGCAGTTTTAGCTTTACAGAAAAATTGAGCATAAAGTACAGAGAGTTCCCACATATCCTTACTCCCTTTGTACCTCCCCCACACCCCCCACAGTTTCCTCTCTTATTAACATCTTGCATTAGTGTGGTACATTTGTCACAATTTATAGCCAATATCAATACAACATTATTAACTAAAGTCCATAGTTTACATTAGGGCTCACTGTGTTGTGCAGTTCTATGGGTCTTGACAATGTCCCATGTTCACCATTATAGTAATCAAACAGAATAGTTTCACTGCCCTAAAAATCCTCTGTGGTCCATCTGTTCATCCCTCCCTCACCCCCAAACCTTTGACAACCACTGATCTTTTTACTGTTGCCTTTTTCAGAATGTTGTGTAGTTGGAATCAAACAGTTTTTTTTTAATTTGTAATTTCCTAATGTCATGATGTTGAACATTTTTTCTTTCTTTCTTTCTTTTTTTTTTTTTTGCCATCTGTATTTCTTTGGTGAAGTGTCTGTTCAGGTCTTCTGTTCATTTTAAAATTGTGTTGTTGGGCCGGCCCGTGGCTCACTCGGGAGAGTGTGGTGCTGATAACACCAAGGCCACGGACGGTACAGCAGTCAAACTCTAGATCCTATAGAACAAGAAGCCCTTGAAATGAATGACAGGGAATTTCGAGTGTTAATCCTAGAGACTGAACGAGATACAAGAAAACACAGCTAGACAACATGATGAAACCAGGAAAAACATACAGGACCTGAAAGAGGAAATGTACAAGGAAATCATTGTCATAAAAAAAATGTAGCAGAACTTGCCGAACTGAAGAAGTTATTCAGCGAAATAAAAAACACATTGGAGAGTTTAACTAGCAGGATAACGGAAGTTGAAGAGAGAACCTCGGTTCTTGAAGATGGGCTCTTTGAAATAATACAAGCAGACAAGAAAAAAGAAAAAAGTATCAAAATAAAATTGTGTTGTTTATTTTTTATTGTTGAGTTTTAAGAGTTCTTTGTATATTTTGGGTATCAGTTCTTTATCAAATAATGTATTTTGCTAATATTTTCTCCTTGTCTGTGGCTTGTCTTTTCATTCTTTTAACAGTGTCTTTTGCAGAGCAGAGCAGAAACTTTAAACTTTAATGAAGTTCCACTTCTCAGGTTTTTCTTTCATGGATCGTGCTTTTGGTGTTGTATTAAAAACATCACCAAACCCAAGGTCACCTAGATTTTCTCTTGTGTTATCTTGTAGAAGTTTTATAGCTTTGTGTTTTGTATTTAGGTCTATGATCTATTTAAAATTAATTTTTGTGAAAGTTGTAAGGTGTGTGTTTAGATCCATTTTGGTTTTTTGTTTGTTTTTGTTTTTTGCCTGCAGATGTCCAGTTATTCTGGAACTATTTGTTGGAAGACTGTTCTTTTCCTATTGAATTGACTTTACTCTTTTATTAAAGATAAGTTGACTATTTGTGTGGGTCTATTTCTGGGCTCTCTATTCTGTTCCATTCATCCATTTGTCATTTCCGTCCCCGACACTACACTGTCTTGATTACTGTAGCTCTACAGTAAAATTTGAAGTTGGGTAGTGTCAATTCTCTGAGTTTGTTTTTCTTCTTCAGTGTTGTGTTTGCTCTTTTGGGTTTTTTGCCTTTCCATATAAACTTTAGAATCAGTTTGTTGATATCTATGAACTAACTTGCTGGGACATCATTCCTTTTCATGGCTGAATAATATTTCCTCATGTGGATATACCACATTTTGTTTATATATCTATCTGTTGCTGGACACTTGTGTTATTTCCATCTTTTGGATATTATGAATAATGCTGCTAAGAACATTTGTGTATGAGTTTTTGTTTGAACACCTGTTTTCTGTTCCTTTGGCTCCATACTGAGGAGCAGAATCGCTGTGTCATAAGGTTAATTTTTTATTTATTGAGGAACTGTCAAACTGTTTTCCATAGTGGCTATACCATTTTACATTCCATTCAGGATTGTACAAGGATTCCAATTTCTCTACATCCTCACCAATGCTAACAATTTTTAATTGTTTTAAAATTATTATTATAGCTATCCTACTAGGTGTGCTGTGGTAACTTGTACTTTTGATTTGCATTTGCCTAATGACTAATGTTGTTGAGCATCTTTTTCTGAGCTTGTTGACCATTTGTATATATTCTTTGGGGAAATGTCTATTCAAATCCTTTGTCCATGTTTTTACTTGAATTTTTTTTTTTTTTTTTTGGTTGGGTTGTAGAAGTTCTTTTTCTTTGTAAGTCCAAGTAGATTTATTTAGAAATATCAATTAGGGAGCCGGCTTGTGGCATACTTAGGAGAGTGTGGTGCTGATAACACCAAGGCCACAGGTTCGAATCCCTATATAGGGATGGCCGGTTAGCTCACTTGGGAGAGCATGGTGCCAACAACACCAGATCAAGGATTAAGATCCCCTTACTGGTCATCTTTAAAAAAAAAAAAAAAAGAAAAGAAAAATATCAATTAGAACAAATACAGACTTCCGTCCTTTCAAAATGCACAGGAGTGAAGCCAAGCACTTAACAAATAAAAACAAGACAACAAAAACAACAGAAGACCTTAGCAAAACAACAAAAACAAAAAGCCTTCACTAGATAATTCTCCTTTGAAGAAATATAAAATCTACAAGCAATCTCTCTTTGTTCTTAATTTTAAACTGATGAAAATACTAGTTTTTTCAAGCACAATATAATTTTATTTATTTATTTATTTATTTTTAAATTTTTATTGAATCATAATTAATTGATTGTACATATTTTGGGGGTTCAACATTGACATATGTTGATCAAATCAATATAACTAGCATATGTATTGTTACAAATCATACTTATTCTTTATGCCCCTTGTCCAATCTCTCCCTATCCTCTTCTCCCTTCCCCTTCCAACCTCTGATAACCCTATATTTCTTCTCTCCTTCTGAGAAAGGAATGGTTATTCTGTTGATTTGTTGCCTAGATGATCTGTCCAATGCTGAGAGGTGTGTCAGGTCCCCCAATATTATCATAGAGCAGATGCTTCTTCTGTCACTCTGGAATGGGCTTTGTGGAGAGAAACATCCTCTTCTTTTATTTGGTTTCTGCTGGTGATTCTCCTTGTGTCAATGCACTCCAGTAACTGGCAGACCATCTGTGTGGTGGTTGTGGCATCTAGCCACTTTCGCAGCAGTGGTGGTTATTGTGGTGGCTGTGGTGGGCCCTCCACGTGAAGGCATGTTCCTTGATGCTGGCTATGTGCCTGGTTGCGGGGAAGGTCCGGTACCGGGATTTATACCTCAGGACCCCGGGTGGGCCCTGAGGCACTCACTGGCAGTGTGCCTGGACCAGAACTAATTTTTTGTCCTTTGCTTACTTCTAAAATGGGGGAACTTCTTGTGGGGACCAGTACTTGAGCTCTGTGGTTTAGCTAAATTGCTGCTGATTCCCTAGGGAAGGCTTTTTGTGCAGCTCCAGTTTTAATGGTTGACTTTATAGGTACTTCCGGCTCTCCAGAGACCCGGTGCACCTGGGTTGTGTAGAAACTCTGATCTGGGCCTGAGTCTTTTCATCAAACTGCACCCTATGCAATTCTATATTCCTGACAAGTCTCCTCTGAATGGTCCTTAGCTGACTGGGGTGCCGGTCAGCTGTCCTTGCTGTGCCACAGTGTTCCCCCAGTGGGCCTATCTCCCCCCACTGCCTGTGCTTCAAACACTTCCCATGGGATGAACTGTACACCAGTCCCTTGTGATTACTCACCGGCCTCTGAATGGCTCCTTTTTTTCAGTTGTTGTGGGTCCACGGGAACCCTATTAGTGGTCTTGCTGGTGTGGGGGCCACCAAGGCCCTCTTCTCCCCTTCCACCTCCAAGCAACTTCATCTGAGGGGCACAGCTATAGCTTTTGCTGGCTCCTGCTCCATGTGCTCAGCAGCTCCAGCCTTAAAGTGGCCATGGCACAAAATGGTTGGAGTAGTTTTTTCTTTCCTCATCGTGTCTTCTCCTGCCTTCATGCACTCCATAGGTCTTTCCTCCTCTTTCCCTCAGCTCTAGCATCCCCAACTTGGCTGTTGTTGCTTTCTTATAGTTGTAAATTGGTTGATTTGTGGGAGAGAGTGATGCTGGGGACTGTCTATTCTGCCATCTTGACTGGAAGCCCCTAGAAGTTCTTTATATATTCTGGATATTAATTCTTTATCAGATATATGATTTGCATTTTGAAAAATACATTTACCTGTGTAATCAACATCTAATAAGGTAGGGCCAGCCCGTGGCTCACTGGGGAGAGTGCGGTGCTGATAACACCAAGGCCCTGGGTTTGGATCCCGTATAGGGATGGCCGGTTAGCTCGCTGGCTGAGCGTGGTGCTGACAACACCAAGTCAAGGGTTAAGATCCCTTTACTGGGTATGACTTGGACAAGGTACTTTACGCCCTGGCCTCCAGTTTCCCCATCCAAAAGATGATCAAGATGGCGACGGGTCTGGAGTGGCCGTGCCAGGAAACAGTGCGATCCTGAGAGCTGTGCGCTATGATACCAGAGTATTGATTGTATTTCCAAGAGCAACAAAAGGCGAATAATTCTTTCAACAATGATCCTACATTGACAAACAAGCGGCAGCAGGTTCGAGGTTTGGGGGCCGACACAGAGGAGGACTCCTGAGAGCACCCAGGCCCAGCTGCGGGAACGAACGAGCAGCCCAGACAACAAAGGCAAGGAAAGCCAGCAAAGGACTTCGCAGAAGCGGAGTGAAGCGCGCCAGACCGGCCCAACTCTGCGAGCTCTGTGAGTCACCCCCAGCCCACCCCCACTTGCTGGGCGA
>NW_007730444.1:0-2242 GCF_000696425.1 Galeopterus variegatus
CAAACAGTTAAGTAACATACAATTTATAAAAGTAAATTGACAGAGGGTTGACCCAACTGAGAAAACTTGAAGCAACTTCAAGGATAACAAAATGGACCTTCAAAAAAAGTCATTTCATATACATACACACAAGATTACACACACTATGATACTATCCTTTCTCCTATTTAACTCATTGGCATGACAATGTAGAACAAATTTAAGGACATAGAAAATATTTAAGACACCCAGGGTCCCAAGCAGGAGTCAAGGGCCAGCCCCCTGTGCCTGGAAGGAGGCAAGACAAAGAGCATGCCTGGAGTCAAACCCACCCTGACGCAGGCAGAATCGTAAGCCAAATAAACCTCTATTCTTTATAAATTACCCAGTCTCAGGTATTCTGTTACAGCAACACAAAACGGACTAATACAGTCCTCCTCTGCTGAGGTCACCCTTTGATGGACATTCACATGGGAAACAAATATCTTCACATCCTTTTTCCACTCAGAGAGGTCTATCCCCATTCCTCTTACCCAAATTTCCTTCTCACCAATTTTCCAATCATGTTTCTTTCAAGTCCCTGACCATCCAGCCAAACCATGAGCTACAGCCCATGAATTGGTATACAGTCACACATTTAGCCATTTCTCCTTCTAAGCAAAGTGCACAACCAGGTGCACTGCCCAAAGTTCTGCCCATTGAGAATTCCCTTCACCACTGTCCTTCAGGGATGTCCAAAAAAGTGTCTGTAGTGCTGCAGCTGTCCACTTTCAGGTGGTATCTGCATATCCTGCAGAACCATCTGTAAACCAGGCACTAACCTTCTCTTCCTCTGCCAACTGATCATAGGGAATTCCCCATGAGGCCACAGCTTCAGGCTGGGGGAGAGAAGGCAGTGTAGCAGAAGGAAGAACCATGGCCATTTGGGCCACTTCTTCATATAACTTACTTGTGACTTCAGGACCTGCTTGGCACAATCACATATATACCATTTCTATTTGATGGCTGAGATGCTACTGTGCATGCTCAAACTTATGGCTTGCTGGGTCAGATAACATTCAGTTCATGATGGGCAGCTCAGGTCACAAGGTAATTTGGGGGACCAACAGTCAAGTGTTCAGTTTCTACTAAGGCCCAGTAGCAGGCCAAGAGCTGTTCTTAAACGGAGTAGTTACCTGGGGATGATGGCAGGGTCTTGCATCAAAATCCTAATGGTTTCCACTGTGATTAACCCATAGGGGCCTGCCAAAGGCTCCAAACAGCATGCCTATCTGCCACTGACACCTCAAGGACCACTGGTTCTGCTGTGTCATATGGCCCAAAGGGCAGAGCAGCTTGCACAGCAGCCTGAACCTGTTGCAGAGCCTTCTCCTGTTCTGGGCCCCACTCAAAACCAGCAGCCTTTTGGGTCACTTGGTAGATGGGCCAGAGTAACACACCCAAATGAGAAATGTGTTGCCTCCAAAATTCAAATAGGCCCACTAGTTACTGGGCCTCTTTCCTGGTTGTAGGAGGAGCCAGATACACCAAGTTATCCTTCACCTTAGAAAGGATATCTCGACATGCCCCAACACCACTGAACCCCTAGAAATTTAACTAGGTAGAAGGCACCTGAATTTTAGTCAGATTTATTTCCCATCCTCTGACATGTAAATGTCTTACCAATAAGTCCAGAGTAGCATCTACTTCATGCTCACTATGCCCAATCAGCATGATGTCATCAATGTAATGGACCAGTGTAATATCTTTTGGAAGGGAAAGGTGATCAAGATCCCTGCGAACTAAATAGTGACACAGGACTGGAGCGTTTATATACCCCTGAGATAGTACAGTGAAGGTGTATTGCTGGCCTTGCCAGCTGAAAACAAACTGCTTCTAGTGCCTCATGGACAGGAATGGAGAAAAAGGTACTTGCCAGATCAATAACTGTGTCCTAGATACATGGAGATGTGTTTTGTTCAAGCAATTTAATCATATGTGGTACAGCAGCTGCAATCGAAGTCATCACTCAGTTAAGCCTATGATAATCCACGGTCATTTTCTAGGATTCATCTCACTTCTTCATGGGCCAAATAGGAGAGATGAATGGGGATATAGTGGGAATTACCACCCCTGCCTCTTTCAAGACCTTGATAGTAGCAAGATCCTCAGTCCACAGGTCAGAGAACCAACGTGGGGATTCTATCAGCTGCTGGGTATGTTGTTCCAATTATGCATGCTGCTTGTTCTATTGTTTTATTCCATATTTCAAAAGTGTGGGTCA
>NW_007730444.1:2555-17347 GCF_000696425.1 Galeopterus variegatus
ATCTCTACATTCTTTCCCCTTCAGTTCCAGTTCTTGTTCCAAATCAAAGCTCAACTTTTCCTTCCATCTCCCAGCTTGATGAAAGTGGATTTAAATTCTTCATCACCTGCTGAGTTTCTATTTCTGTCTTTAGATGGGGGAGTTCTACTTCTTTAGATTGTAGGTGTTCATTCAATAATTTCAAAGATTCAGAGAAGTCTTTATTCATTTTATCTAATTTTCTCTTCAAATTATCTCTATCAATGCAAACTTCATGATAAGCATGATAGGCCTTATTTACTTGTTCTCATCCCACAGAACGGTTTCTTCATCTACTTGAGCTCCTATAAGCTTTTCTTCCAAAAATCACATTCTTTTCTTTAAGGAGTTCCCTTTTTCTGAATCCTTAAATCTTTTTTTGATGACTTCATATGCAGTGACAAGGACAAAATGTGAAGCAACAGACTCACCTCCTGTATATATTGAGACTAGAGTAACTAACTGTATCTCTCTTATGGGTTTTTTCTCGATTTAAAATGCAGATATCTTCTTCTACCAGTCCATCCATGACAGCCTGATGCCAGGCTACATAGGGCTGCCCCCAGAGCCACTGAGTTTCAATTCCCCAATGTTTGGTAACAGACTGAAAACAAACCAGGTCACTAGAAGTCACTACAGGCATCTCCTCAAAGACACTGCTGCTTCTACAGCAAAGGTAGCCGCTATGGGTGCACCACAGAGGGATTTCCATTTCTTTTGCTTTGGCTGCCCCCAGTGGATTGGATGCTTTCCACCAATNAAAAAAACCCAGGGGGAAAAAAAAAAAAAAAAAAAAAAAAAGGGGAAAAGAATTTCAAAAAGAAGGAAAATCTAAGAGAGCTAGCAGATATCCTTAAGTGCACAAACATTTGAATCATGGGTGTTCCAGAAAGGGAAGAGAAAGGAAAAGGCATGGAAAGCCGATTCAAAGATATAATAATGGAAAACTTCCCAGGTATAGGAAGAGGCGTGGACGTTCAGATCCAAGAGGCTCAAAGGTCCTCAAACAGATTCAACCCAAGAAGATCTAAGACACATTATAGTCAAACTGGCAATGCTCAAAGACAAAGAGAGAATCTTAAAAGAAGCAAGAGAACAGTGTCAAGTCACCTACAAGGTGACCCTCTCAGACTAACAGCAGACTTCTCAACAGAAACTCTACAGGACAGAAGAAAATGGGATGATATATTCAAAATACTAAAAGAAAAAACTTCCAGCCAAGAATACTATACCCAGCGAGGCCAGCCTTCAAAAATGAGGGGAAAATAGTATATCTGCCAGACAAACAAAAGCTGTGAGAGTTCACCACCACGTGACCAGCCCTACAAGAAATCCTGTATCTGGAGTGCAAAGAACAATAATCAATATCACAAATAAGAAAGAACAAAAGCCACTGGTAGAAAAAAATGCAAATGGAAAACACAAAGAAACAATCTCACTACCACAAAAAAACATAATGACAATGTAGTAATGCCCCTGCTTTATTCATGATTTTAGTAATTTTGTTCTTCTCTCTTTTTTTCTTGCTCAGTCTAGGTCTAGTTAAGGGTTTGCAAATTTTGTCGATCTTTTAAAAGAATCAGCTTTTGGTTTTGTTAATTTTCTCTACTGTCTTTTAATTCCCTATTTCATATATTTCCGTTGTAATCTTTGTTATTTCCTACTTATATTTGCTTCTGATTTAGTTTGCTTTTCTTTTTCTATTTTTCTAAGGTAGAAGTTTACATTACTGATTTGAGATTTTTCTTATTTTTAATATAGGTGTTTATAAGTATAAATTTTCCTCTAAACACCGCATGAGTCCTCGATCCTACAAATTTTCATAAGAAGCACTTTGATGTTTATCTCAAAGTACTCTCTAATTTCCCTGTGATTTTTCTTTTTACCCACTGTTTATTTAGGAGAGTGTTTAATTTCCACACATTTGTGAATTTTCTCTAAATTTCCTTCTGTCATTGTGGTCAGAGAACATAGTTTCTATGATCTTAGTCTTTCTAAATGTATTAAGACTTGTTTTATGGCCAAAAATCAAAATTAAATTAAATTTAAAAATAAAATAAAATGAGTTTTTAAATCTTTCCTGTCCTTTGTTAATTACTTTAGCTAATAAATCATTGGTCTTCCTAAATATTTTCTCACTGACTTCAATTTAAAATGCTTCAGTGTAGAAGCATTCTAAAATGGATTGCTTTTGTACAACCATATAAATTTCTAAAAACCAAGAAACTATACTGACAATGGGTGAATTATATGTAAATTATACCTATTAAAGCTGTTTAAAGTGAAAACAAGAAAGAAAATATTTAAGAGATAATTTCAACTGTTAAAACTTATTTATGAAACAATGACTGATAAAAACCATGAGCTGGATCATCCATGCCCTCGTGTAGACATATATATATGTACACACACTGAAATTAACTGAAAATAAGGCAGAGTGTCTCAATGACCTATTTTTAGAATGGTTTTACTTATGAGCATTTCAGCATATATGGGACAATAAATGTATAAACTGTAGTTAATTGAGTTCATCAACATGTCTCTGCATTACTTTTCTACATTAGACTTGCAAAGGAATGGCACAAATATGCAAATTTACATACCATGAGTACATGGGATTCACACCTGGAAGACAGAGGTGGTTCAGCATAAGAAAGTCAATTAATATAACATACCACATTGATGTAATCAGTGACAAAAACCACATGATCATCTCAATTGATGTAGAAAAAGTATTGAACAAAATTCAACATCCTTTCTTGATAAAAATACGAAAAAACTAAGAATAGATGAAAACCTCAGGACACAATTTGGCAAGGATTTCTTGGATATAACATCAAAAGTACAGGCAAGAAAAACAAAAACACACACACAGGACTACATCCATCTTAAAAACTTCTGTGCATCAATGGAAAACAATCAAAAAAGGGAAAAGGCAATCTACAGAATGGAAGAAAAGATTTGCAAATCATAGGCACTAATTTAATATCCAGATAGCAGAAGGAACTACTGCACCTCAACAAGAAAAAACTAACCCAATTAAAGAATGGGACAAGGACATGAATATACAGGACTCCAAAGACAATAAACAGCCAACAAACACATGGAAAGATGCTCACCATCACTAACTGTAAGACATATGCCAATAAACATCACCTTACACCCATTAGGATGGCCATTATCAAGAGAACAGAAAATAGCAAGTACTGGAAAGGATGTGAAGAAATTAGAACTCTTGTGTAACATTGGTGGGAATGTAAAATGGTGCCTCCATTATGGAATTAAGGATAAAGGTTACTCAAAAAATTAAAAATAAAATTTCCACATGATCCAGCAATCCCTCTTCTGGGTATATATATTAAAGAACTGAAAGCACCCTCTTGAAGAGATATTTCCAAACCCATGATCACCACAGCATTCATTATACATGATAGCCAAGAAGAGGAAACAACCAACATCCCTATCAAAAGATAAACAGAAAGAGAAAATATGGTATATACATGCCATGGAATATTATTCAACCTTAGAAAGGAAGGAAATCCTGTCACATACTGTAACATGGATGAACCTTTAGGACATTGTGCTAAGGGAAATAAACTAGGCACAAAAAGACAAATACTGTTTGATTCCACTGCAATAGAATACCTAAAATGGTTGACAAAGTTTACAGAAAGGTCACAGGACTTAGTGTTTATTAGGTATACAGTTTCAATTTTGCAAAATAAAAAAGTTCCAGAGATACATTGCAGAGTAATGTGAATATAACTAACATTACTGAACTGTAAACACACAAACAAACTTCACTGAAAGACACAGCAAAGACATGATCAAAGACCCGCAAACCCAATTCTTATTGGAAGATATGGTAATATAAAGACCTCTGTGACTAGAAATCCAGAGCTATTCAAACACAAAAGAATTATGTGGAATTTCAATAAAATTTGGGTCATATCAAAGTAGAACCAACATAATTTTGAAAAGAAAAAGAAACTGGAGGGGTTTGCCCAATTACATATGAATCTCTTATGCTATATATTACTTCAAACTTTAAAATTAATCTAATGAAAAACTTACAGTAAGGTATACACAAAAATTCAAATTAAGCACACAATTAAACAAAATTTTAAACGATAAAACTTTAAAGCTAAATGAAATATAGTATTTTGTAAGCACACACTAAAAAGACAAAACAAACGCACAACAAAAAATGAGACATGAAGAAAAGAAGACTTCTGTTTCACACATTTAAAAAAACATTTAATCTAAAAGAAGATAACAGGACATATATAAAGAATTCAACCACAGAATACAAGATAACTCCTAAAATGAATGAAAGAAAAATAGAGCAAGCTATAGAAATCTATTGAATAATACACACCCCCACAAAATAATGAAATCTCTGCAGACTCATAAGAAACTAGAAAATGGAAATAAAGGGTGTCATTTTCCCTAGATTTTCAAAATATAAAAAGAACATAGGAGCAACTTAGCAAATTATGTTTAAATGAGGGAGGAATCTCATGTGTTCCTGGTGGGAGAGCGTTTCTTTACAGCTGGGGGTAGGGGAGATTCAGGCCAAGATCGAACAAAACAGATAATGCACCACCCTACAAGAAGCAATCACTTTCAATTGCCCAACCTGGAGGAACCCTCAGATATCTGTAGTAATGTAGGCAAGCTCAGGCAGCCGCTGTGGCATTCTTTAGAATGGTGAAAAATTGTAAAGGATGCCTATGTTTTCATTCACAGATGCTCCAAAGAGGGAGTTAAACAGCAAGCTATCCAGAGTGAAATAAGATGGCAGAATGGATAAGCCCCAGCATCCATCTCCCCACAACTCACACCTATTAAAAAGCAAACCCTGCCACTCTGGGGGAGCTCGGGGTAAGAGGAGGAGAGACCCATGGAGTTCATGAAGGTGTGAGAGTCAGCAGGGAGAGGAGGTGGGCCCGCTCTGAACATTCCAAGCCTCTACTGCTTCCAGGCTACTGTAATATGAGGCAGGAAGCAGCAACAGCAGCAGCATCACATGGAGCAGCTACCAGGAGACAGCAAAGATGCAGCAGTGCCCTTTATGAGAAACTACTTGGAGTCTTCAAGGGAGAAGAGTCCTTTGGAGTGCACCATTCCAACTGGCAAGGTTCCCCTGGACCCACATAGGAGCAAGAAGCTGTCGACTGGAAGGAGTCACCCAGAGGTTGGTGAGTCATCATGAGGGACTCATGTATGGATGGCCTGCCCCACAGGAAACATTTGGAGTGTGCGAGCATGGGAGGCTGACCCAACAGGGGAACATTGGGGAGCGGTGTAAACAGGTCATCTGCCTTCCAATCAGCACTGGTGCCACTCAGTGGAGGCCAGTAAAGATGACAGAACTGCACGTTGTGCAGTTTGTGGGGAAGACTACACAGTTCCAGACTGGGATTTCCACATAGCCTAGAAGTGTCAGTGGTGACCTCACAAGATCCAGAAGTGGCTAAAAGGCCAAAGTTTTAGTCAGAGTTCTCTATAGAGACAGAATCAATAGGATATGTTATAAATACATGAGAGAGGATTTATTAGGGGAATTAGCTCACATGACTGTGAAGAAAAGTCCCATGACAGGCCATCTGCAAACTGGATGCCAGTAGCATGGCTCAGTCCAAGTCTGAAGGCCTCAAAACCAGGGAAGCCAATGGCATCCTTGATGTAAGTCCTGGAACCCAAAAGCTGAAGGATCTCAAGCTATGATGTCCACAGACAGAGAGCAGAGTGTATCCCAGCCCCAAGTGGATAGAGATATTCCCCTTTTTTCTGTATTTTGTTCTCTCCAGGCCCCCAGTGGGTTGGATGGTTCCCACCCACATTGAGGGAAGATCTTTCCTACCCAGTCCGCTTGGGCTTTCATGCTAATCTCTTCTGGAAACACCCTCATGGACACACCCAAAACGAAACTAGGTTTCTTGGCATTCCTTAATCTAATCAAGTTGACACCTAGAATTAATCTTCACAAGTCTGCCCCTTGTCAACTTGATGTCCATACAATCTTCTTAAATCATACTTAATCTTCAAATGGAACAATAATATAATAGTTTCACCTAACGTGATTCAACTATCCAGTGTACAACCAAAAACACATAAATCCCTTTCACCAAAGACAAGGTAAAGTCCTCAGGTGATATTTACCCTTCTCTCAGTAATAACCCATGACTTAAATGCAAATACTATGATATAAAGTTAACAATATTTAAATGCTGATGTAAAGTCAGTAAGTCTCATGGTACATGATAAAGAATAAGAGGAACAAAAACAAAGATAATTGTTTAATATATGTACAATACATACAGAGACATATTCTTAACTAAATATGGAGGACAATTACAATCTTCATTTGTGTAATTGGTCATGTAGTCAAAGCTGGTATTTATAACTACCTTCTTCTGCTACCCATTCTGTATGCCACTCTGAACATTTACCTGGCCAAGTGACCTAAACCTTCATTCCTGAAGAGTCTGGGCCATTTGTAGTCATGCCTGGATTTGGTTGTTGTAATTTTCTATTGGCTTTAATCACAGGGCATGGTAGTACTAAGAGATGCCCTAAAGGATCTCCTGTATTCCAGACATAATCTTCCTTCCTTCCATTGTGAAGTAGTACTCCAACTTCCCCTTGGTAGTTTGGGTCAATCACCCCAGCCAACAGCATAACTCCTTTCTCAGCCTGCTGAATCAGAGGTAAGAGGAATGCAAAATGACCAAGTGGCAGCCTTAACTTCTAGTTCAATGAGATCATTTTTGTGTCTCCTGATGGAAGCATTCCTCCCTCTGGAACCAAGACCTCTACACCAGCAGAGCATAAAGTCCCGGGCACAGGAACCAAAAGTTTTGTTAGTGGGTCACTAGGGGTAATAGTGAGTGGTGCCACTTCCGTTTACACCCCTTGATTCCTGGACCCATGAGTCCTGGCTGTGGGCGAAACAGTACCATATATTGGGTGCTGATTTAGAGCATATACAGCCTTCTGGAGAAACTTCTCCCACCCCTGCAAGGTACTGTCACCTAGCTGGCACTGTAACTATGACTTTAAAAACAATTCTATCAGCCCAGCTGCTTCAGGATGATGGGGAACATGGTAAGACCAGTGAATTCCATGAGCATGAGCCCATTGCCACATTCCTTTAGCTGTAAAGTGAGTTCCTTGGTCAGAAGCAATGGTGCTGGAATACCATGACAGTGAATAAGGTATTTCGTGAGTCCATGGATGGTAGCTTTGGCAGAAGCATTTTGTGCTGGGAAGGCAAATCCATATCCAGTAAGTGTCTATTCCAGTAAGGACAAAATGCCTCCTCTTCCATGATGGAAGTGGTCCAATGTAATCAACCTGCCACCAGGTGGCTGGCTCATCACCCTGGGGAATGGTGCCATATTGGGAGCTCAGTGTTGGT
Organism: Galeopterus variegatus; assembly: GCF_000696425.1. Taxonomy (NCBI): domain Eukaryota; kingdom Metazoa; phylum Chordata; class Mammalia; order Dermoptera; family Cynocephalidae; genus Galeopterus; species Galeopterus variegatus. The sequence continues at coordinate 9,997 of NW_007730444.1, forward strand.
CTCTGCTGCTGGCAGATTGGGCACTCAGTGGTTGCTGTAGCCTGGTTGGCGTTGGTGACCAGAAGTCCATGTTGCATAACCTCCATCCCTGCCACCATGGTCACTTTTCTCATGAGCCCACTGGGCAATGACAGCAGTGGCTGGAGAAAGAGGCTGACTAGAATCCACAGAATAAGTCATCCTATCAACCTGATTATTAAAGTCCTTGATAGAGTTGGATGTGTTGCCCCTGCCAAAAGTCATATGAAAATCTGATCCCCAATGTGGCAGTGTTGGAAGCTGACTCATGGGGGCAGATCCCTCATGAATGTAATGATGCTCTCCCTGGAGGGTGGAGGTCATGAGTGAGATCTCGCTCTATTAGTTCCCACAAGAGCTGGTTGTTTAAAAGACCCTGGCACCTCTTATCTCTCTCTCTCTTGCTTCCTCTCACCACGAGATCTGCTTGTACCCTCCAGCTGCCTGCCGCTTTCCGCCATGAGTAGAAGCAGCCTGAGGCCGGCACCAGATGCAGCTGTCCCAGAATCGTAAGCCAAATAAACCTCTATTCCTTATAAATTACCCAGTCTCAGGTATTCTGTTACAGCAACACAAAACGGACTAAAACAGTCCTCCTCTGCCGAGGTCACCCTTTAATGGACATTCACATGGGAAACAAATATCTTCACATCCTTTTTCCACTCAGAGAGGTCTATCCCCATTCCTCTTACCCAAATTTCCTTCTCACCAACTTTCCAATCATGTTTCTTCCAAGTCCCTGACCATCCAGCCAAACCATCAGCTACAGCCCATGAATTGGTATACAGTCACACATTTAGCCATTTCTCCTTCTAAGCAAAGTGCACAACCAGGTGCACTGCCCAAAGTTCTGCCCATTGAAAATTCCCTTCACCACTGTCCTTCAGGGATGTCCAAAAAAGTGCCTGTAGTGCTGCAGCTGTCCACTTTCAGGTGGTGTCTGCATATCCTGCAGAACCATCTGTAAACCAGATACTAACCTTCTCTTCCTCTGACAACTGATCATAGGGAACTCCCCATGAGGCCACAGCTTCAGGCTGGGGGAGAGAAGGCAGTGTAGCAGAAGGAAGAACCATGGCCATTTGGGCCACTTCTTCATATAACTTACTTGTGACTTCAGGACCTGCTTGGCACAATCACATATATACCATTTCTATTTGATGGCTGAGTTGCTACTGTGCATGCTCAAACCTATGGCTTGCTGGGTCAGATAACATTCAGTTCATGATGGGTAGCTCAGGTCACAAAGTAATTTGGGGACCAACAGCCAAGTGTTCAGTTTCTACTAAGGCCCAGTAGCAGGCCAAGAGCTGTTCTTAAAAGGAGTAGTTACCTGGAGATGACGGCAAGGTCTTGTGTCAAAATCCTAATGGTCTCCACTGTGATTAATCCATAGGGGCCTGCCAAAGGCTCCAAACAGCATGCCTATCTGCCACTGACACCTCAAGGACCACTGGTTCTGCTGTGTCATATGGCCCAAGGGGCAGAGCAGCTTGCACAGCAGCCTGAACCTGTTGCAGAGCCTTCTGTTCTGGGCCCCACTCAAAACCAGCAGCCTTTTGGGTCACTTGGTAAATGGGCCAGAGTAACACACCCAAATGAGAAATGTGTTCCTTCCAAAATTCAAATAGGCCCACTAGGCACTGGGCCTCTTTCTTGGTTGTAGGAGGGGCCAGATAAACCAAGTTATCCTTCACCTTAGAAAGGATATCTTGACATACCCCACCACCACTGAACCCCTAGAAATTTAACTAGGTAGAAGGCACCTGAATTTTAGTCAGAATTATTTCCCATCCTCTGACATGTAAATGTCTTACCAATAAGTCCAGAGTAGCATCTACTTCATGCTCACTATGTCCAATCAGCATAATGTCATCAGTGTAATGGACCAGTGTAACATTTTATGGAAAGGAAAGGTGATCAAGATCCCTGTGAACTAAATAGTGACACAGGACTGGAGCATTTGTATACCCCTGAGGTAGTACAGCCTTGCCAGCTGAAAACAAACTGCTTCTAGTGGCCTCATGGACAGGAATAGAGAAAAAGGTACTTGCCATATCAATAGCTGTGTGCTAGATACATGGAGATGTGTTCTGTTCAAGCAATTTAATCATATCTGGTACTGCAGCTGAAATCGAAGTCATCACTCAGTTAAGCCTATGATAATCCACGGTCATTTTCTAGGATTCATCTCACTTCTTCATGGGCCAAATAGGAGAGATGAATGGGGATATAGTGGGAATTACCACCCCTGCCTCTTTCAAGACCTTGATAGTAGCAAGATCCTCAGTCCACAGGTCAGAGAACCAACATGGGGATTCTACCAGCTGCTAAGTATGTCATTCCAATTATGCATGCTGCTTGTTCTATTGTTTTATTCCATATTTCAAAAGTGTGGGTCATAACTCAAAAAATTTCATGATCACATAAAATGCTTAGTCTTTGGAGATCTCTGCTCTTCAGATTGTCTTCCTGAGACGGATTTTTTGTTTGGCTTTTTGCAGCTCTACTTTGAGATCTCTACATTCTTTCCCCTTCAGTTCCAGTTCTTGTTCCAAATCAAAGCTCAACTTTTCCATCTCCCAGCTTGATGAACGTGGATTTAAATTCTTCATCACCTGCTGAGTTTCCATTTATGTCTTTAGCTGGGGGAGTTCTACTTCTTTAGATTGCAGGTGTTCATTCAATAATTTCAAAGATTCAGAGGAGTCTTTATTCATTTTATCTAATTTTCTCTTCAAATTATCTCTATCAATGCAAACCTCATGATATGCATGATAGGCCTTATCTACTTGTTCTCATCCCACAGAACGGTTTCTTCATCTAATTGAGCTCCTATAAGCTTTCCTTCCAAAAATGTTATTCTTTTCTTTAAGGAGTTCTCTTTTTCTGAATCCTTAAATCCTTTTTTGATGACTTCATATGCAGTGACAAGTACAAAATGTGAAACAATAGACTCACCTCCTGAATATATTGAGACTAGAGTAACTGTATCTCTCTTATGGGCTTTTTCACGATTTAAAATGCAGATATCTTCTTCTACCAGTCCATCCATGACAGCCTGATGCCAGGCTACATAGGGCTGCATCCAGAGCCACTGAGTTTCAATTCCCCAATGTTTGGTAACAGACTGAAAACAAACCAGGTCACTAGAGGTCACTACAGGCATCTCCTCAAAGACACTGCTGCTTCTACAGCAAAGGTAGCCGCTATGGGTGCACCAAAGAGGGATTTCCATTTCTTTTGCTTTGGCTGCCCCCAGTGGATTGGATGCTTTCCACCCATATGGAGGGTGGATCTTTCTCACCTAGTCCACTCAGGCTCTCATGCTAATCTCTTCTGGACACACCTTCATGGACACACCTAAAAACATAGCTTTACCAGTTTTCTCAGTATTCCTTAATCTAATCAAGTTGACATCTACAATTAACCTCATAGCCAACAATTAAAATCTGATCCATACAAAAATTCCCCAGACTGAATATCAGCAGCGAAGCAGCAACTTAGCTCAAGCACAGAATTCAAGTTCTGGTCCACACAGGAAGTTCCCCCAGTTTGGGAATTACCATAAAACAGCAAAATTGTTCCAGTGCAGAGTTTAACTGCTGGTGGTAGCTAATAATCCAACACAGAACAGAAAAAGCCACAGACAAGAGACAGAGCTGTGATATTAACCAGTAAAGGTGTAACAAAAGCAAAGAACACCTGCAAAACCAGTAACAGGAAGCAGTTTCCTCAAATGCCCAGAAATCAACATAAAGATACAAAGATTGAGAAAGAACAGAGAAATATAACACAAGCAAAGGAAACAAAGCAGCAGTGATGGACCCAGAAGCACAGTATATTTATGAAATATCTGACAGAGAATTCAGAATAACCCTCTTGAGGATGTTTAGGGAGTCGAAAGAAAATACAGATAGAAAAAAAATGATATCTGGAAACAATACAAACGCAGAACAAGAAACTTGACAAAGGAGTAGAATCAACTAAAATAAAAGAGAAATTCTAGAAATAGAGAATACATTATCTGACCTGAAAAACTCAATAGAAAGCTCCAACAGCAGACTTAATCAAATAGAGGAAAGAGTCACTGACGTTGAAGATGAAATTCTCTATTCAGAGTTGCAAAAAGAAAAAAGAACAAGAAAAAATAAAACAGAAATACAGCAAATATGGGATTCCCTCAGAGAAATAACCTACGCATAATCAGCTTACTCAAAGGAGAGAAAAAAGGAAGAGACCTGGAAAGCATATCCAAGAAAATAATGACTGAAAATTTCCAAAGTATAGAGAAAAATGACAGTATCCAGGTATAGGAAGCTCAGAGATCATCAGTCAAATTCAATCCAAGGAGGAACACCCCAAGGCACACACATCATAATCAATTTATTAAAAACCAAACACAAAGAGAGAATACTAAAAGCAGCAAGAGAAAAAGAACGCATAATATTCAGTGGAACCCCAATATGCTTCTTAGAGAATTTCTCAGTAGAAACCCTACACACCAGAAGAGAATGGGATGATATATTCAAAGTGCTGAAGAAAAAACATGGTAAGCCAAGAATTCCATATCTAGCAAAAGTAAGCTTCAAATATGAACGAGAAAGAAAGTCTTTCCCAGACAAACAGAAGTAAAGGGAATTCATCAAAACTAGACATGCCTTGCAAGAAATCTAAAGGGAGTACTACAATCTGAAAGAGAGCCCTAAAGAGTTGAAAGAAAACATCTGAAGGTACATGACTCATTAGTAAAGTAAAGTAAGTACAACGACAACCTCAGAATATTCCACTGTTGTAAGGACAGTAAATAAACCACTTATATACTAAGTATGAAGACTGAAGGGCACAATTAACAAAATAATAACAAATATAACAACTGTATAAAAGATAAGCAATAGTAAAAGATGTAACTTGAAACAGCAAAATGTCAAAAAGTGAGATGAAATGATACCAAAGCATAGAGGTGGCTTTTCTTTTCTTTTTTCTTAATGTCAAAGTCACCTTGTTATTAATCTAAAATAATCTGTTATAACTATAACATGTGTTTGGTAGGCCTCATTGTAACCATGATACAAATATGTATAAGAGACATCTTAAAAATAAATAGCAAGAAACCAAAATATACTGCCGGAGAAAACCATGTAACCACAAAGGAAGACAGTAAGACCAGAAAAGAGTAACACAACAAAGTCATAATATGGCAGTAACAAGTCCCTATATATCAACTGTAACTCTAAATGTAAATGAATTAAATGTCCCAGTTAATAGAGATAGAGTGGCTGAATGCATAACAAAACAAGAACCAACAATATGCTGCCTATAAGAAACTCACTTCACCTGTAAGGACACACATCAACTGAAAGTGAATGGATGAAAAAAGGTATTTCATGCAAATGGAAACCAAAAACAGAGCAAGATAGGTATACTTATATTAGATACAACAGACTTTCAATCAAGGAAATTTACAAAAAACAAATAAGGAAGTTCATTACATCATAATAAAGGGATCAAGTCGACAAGAGGATAAAACAATTCTAAATACATACAGGGCCGGCCCGGTGGCGCACTGGATAAGTGCCTCGCTTGGGAAGCGCGGCAGCGCTCCCGCCCGAGGGTTCGGATCCCACATACAGACCGGTTCCCGCTCACTGGCTGAGCGAGGCACGGGAGCAACACCGAGGGTTGCAATTCCGTTGCCGGTCCCCAGTCCGGTACGGGGGCAACACTGAGGGTTGCGATCCGTTGCCGGACACGGAAAAAGACAAAAGACAAAAAAATAAATAAACAAATAAATAAATAAATACACACCCAACACCAGAGCACCCATTTACATAAAGCAATTACTATTAGACTTAGTGGGAAAGACAGACTCAAACACAATAATACTTGGAGACTTTAACACCCCACTTTCAGCAAAGGACAGATCATCCAGACAGAAAATTAACCAGGAAACATCAGAATTAATCTCTACCCTAGGTTGACTAGATCTAATGAACATTTGTAGAATATTTCACCCAACACTTGCACAATGTACATTCTTCTCAGCAGCACATGGAACATTCTCTAGAAGAGACCATATGTTAGGTCACAAAACATGTCTAAACAAGTTTTTTTTAAATTGATATCATATCACCTACCTTGTCAAACCACAATGGAATAAAACTAGAAATCAACAACAAAAGGAACACTAGAAACCAAAAAAATACATGGAAATTAAACAACATTCTCCTAAACAACAAATGGGTCAAAGAAGAAATCAAAAGGGAAATTTTAAAACTCCTGGAAACTGGGGCCGGCCCGGTGGCACACAACTATAGTGCGCTGCTTGGGAAGCATGGTGGCGCTCCCGCCGAGGGTTCGGATCCCGAATGCGGACCGGCTGCTCGCTGGCTGAGCGGGGAGCGGGAGCGACACCGAGGGTTGCGATCCCGTGGCCAGTCCCGGTCTGGTGCGGGCGCGACACTGAGGGTTGCGATCCGTTGCCGGTCACGAAAAAAGACAAAAAGGAAAAAAAAACCAAAAACTCCTGGAAACAATGAAAACGTACACAGACAACCTCAGAATACTCCACTGAAACTGAAATGAAAATGAAAACACAACATACCAGAAACTGTAGGACACAGCGAAAGCAGTTCTAAGAGGGACACTTATAGCGATAAATGCCTACCTCTAAAAAGAAGAAAGAGTTTCAATAACCTAACGTTATACCTCAAGGAACCAGAAAAGCAAGAACAAACCAAACCCAAAATCAGTAGAAGGAGAGAAATAACAAAGGTGAGAGCAGAAATAAATGAATTAGATATTTTTAAATAATCAAAAATATTGATGAAAAAAACAGTTGGTTTTTCAATATGATAAGCAAAATTGATATACCTTTATTTATTTATTTATTTATTTTAAAGATGACCGGTAAGGGGATCTTAACCCTTGACTTGGTGTTGTCAGCACCACGCTCACCCAGTGAGCTAACCAGCCATCCCTATATGGGATCCGAACCCGGGGCCTTGGTGTTATCAGCACTGCACTCTCCCAAGTGAGCCACGGGCCAGCCCAGAATATAATATACCTTTAGCTAGACTACCAAAGAAAATGATAAAGAAGACTCAAATAAATAAAATCAGAAATTAAAAAGGTGACATTACAACTGATACCACAGAAAATGAAAAGATCATAGAAGACTACTTTGAACAACTATATGCAAATGAACTGGAAACCTAGAAGAAATGGATAACTTCTTGGACACACATAACTCACAAACGTCAATACATGAAGAACTAGGGGCCGGCCCGTGGCTCACTCGGTAGAGTGCGGTGCTGATAACACCAAGGCCCCG